>NW_020450727.1:493519-534152 GCF_003343035.1 Apteryx rowi
GTCACATGGCTCCCCGCACCCGCCGGCCGGTGGCGGGGGGGAGGTAAAAGCCGGATCCACCTGCGGGATCCGGACGGATCCTGCCGCTGCCGCCGCCCCGGCCCGCGCCGCGGGCTGCCACCGCCTCCAGGGCCATGAACGCGGGCGGACCGCGCTATTGCTCGGCTTTTCTCTGCACCGCGGCGGCGGCTCCCGAGCGCGACAGTGCCACGAATTCCCCCCCACGGCCCCTTCCCTCGGGCTGCTCTGCCCAGGCCCTAAATCCCGCTGCTGAGGGGGRAAGGGGCTCCGCTCCCGCGGGGAAGGGGAGGGGAGCGAAGGGCGCACACACCAGGCGTAGCCCCCAGTGTCACTGGGGTAAAAACCGAGACCCAGCTCAGGATGCTGCTGCTTCGTGCCAGATTTTGGCCTCCGTCCCCCAAACACTGATGCTTCAAGGCAGAACAATTACTATTGGGTCAAAATTCATTTAGATCCTGCTAATCATCATCATCAGAGCACTGAAAAACACAGAGCCACTGCTCGATCCTGCCAGGCTTTGACCTGTATACTCAGCACCTCTGGAATAGAGGTTTGTCCCATTCCACTAAAACAGTCCCCCAATTCCCTTCCACCAGCAAGTTATGAAAAACATACCTGGAAACTGTATCTGGATACAATTAATTTCATAGTGGCTTACCCCCTCCCTCAACCGGTTTTATCAACCAAGCCTGCTACACACTTAGCTTCCCCTTAGTCTACCTGCCTCTGCACCTCAGTGGTTACATTCAGCCATACCAAAACCCCAGTAACCTACACAAGCAGTCATCAAAGCCTAAACTTGGCTATTCAAGTAAGCACAAAGACATTCAAGCCTCACAATGCTTGTAATATTAAGGACACAAGTCCAATACTGCCTAGCAAGACAGCTGAGTCAGAAAAGTTATTATATTCTTTATCATCAGCCAAGCCAGACCCAGAACTGGGCAGGTAATACTAAGAAAAAGGGAGTAAATGATGCCTTTTATAAAGAAGGGAGCCGTTTCTGACAACTGAGAATCCAGTCCTTGTACAAAGCAATATATACGTGTTACAYTCTGCAGAAAGACAAACGACACTGTGATCCAGAATCCGGGACAGAGACTAGATGCATATTTCTATAATGTGATTACTGATCTACAGTAATTAATCTAGTAGGCCTCTCAGGTCACTAGAGGTAAGGCTGTGTCAGCATTTGCACAGTAAAACCCTATTTGCAGGAGCTTAGAACTAAGCTGTAATGTCACAGTGAAGCTTGGAATGTGTTTTAAAGTTATTTTCTTCTTTAACTAAAAAAGATTTTAAGTGAATATACCACTTTTGAAACCTGTAAGATTGAAAACCTTCAGTCTACAGGCAGGTATTGCAATGAACGTTACTGTAAGCATCCTTAGTCTTCACTGCCTAAATATCTCGAAATTGTCCTGGAGGGTTTTTTTTTTTTTAAATAAGGTACTACAGTCCTCTGAGCCCAATGGCATTATCACATATTTCACTCGCCAACAGATTTCCCCAAACACACTCATTCACGTATACACATCTGAAACCAAGAGTAAGAACAAACTGGATTTTACCAAGACTGTTGAGGAAGGGTGTCAGCTTACAGCATACGTGATGCTATTCTGTGATACAAACATTTCACAGTGAAGAAACAGGATCAAGATCACAAGCGCCATTCACACAAGCCACATATGCGTTACTGAATGGGCCATCACCAGAGAGCTAGAATCATTCATTTAACTTGTTTTTGCAACGAACCTTTGTCAGAGTGCCTTACAGAGTAAGGAGTTAGCCATTATTCATCTAATAGATGAAATATGGAAAAAACATGTTAAATGACACACCTCCCTAAATCACTCTGTACTGTCCTGCTCCACTCGCACACAAATCTCATAGACCTCCATGGCTACAAAGCCACAAACTAACCACTTTGCACAAAGGACTGGGCTGAAAGCTTTATTTTTAACCAAACAACTAAGATTCAGATCTTTTTTTTCTAGCAACATCCTAGCAGATGCATCCTAGCAAAGAGACAGAATGAGAAGGAAGTAATATATTAATTGTGAAATGGATTGTTTCTCCAATTCTTTTATAACTGAATTTGAATTCTCTTTTCCCTTTCTTTTAGTTGGCTCCTTTGAAGGTTGTATCTGACATGATCTGAGCTAGTCATGTCCAGCAATCTCCAGATCCTCTGCAGTATTACTCTATCACAGTAGTAAAGCCATTCCCAACCAAGCTTAAGGTAGCCTCTCTCCCCAAAGATGTTGTTAGCTTTAAAATCATGAGATAGGCCAGCCTTCAGTATCTCAGCTCAGTTTGAGCTTTCAGGATACAACCAGGTCATATTTTCAAGATTTGGTACATGAAGGCTAACAAAAARAGTAAGAGGAGGTTCTCAAGTCATCAATGATTTGAGAAATTTGAATGCAAGAACAGGTACTGTGAAATTATGACATGCAGATGCACTGAAGTTTTAACATTTTAAGAATACCTAGGATACCTTAGTGAAATAAATGCTTATGACACGTTTATGCCAGACTCTAACTTTGTCTTTACACATATGCAGTGCATTACAGTTTACACTAATGCACATATGTAGTGCATTACATAAAGGAGAGAAAAAGGGCTTCTAAATTTGGGTTTACAATGATAAAACTCTGAAACAAACTTTTGAATGGGGAGAGGGGGAAATATTTTTCTTGTTTGATAATGTTCTGAATTTAGGTCAGAAACTGATCTGAGCAGCCCTGCCTCGTGTCAAATTTCCAAAGAAAACAAGGATGGTAAAAGTTGGCTTTTATTCTGCTTCCTAACATTACCTCTTCCCCTTTCAGCCTGCAGTGAGCCAGAACTCAGATGTTCTTCTGAATCAGAGTCAATGTTTTAAACCCCATTGAATAGTGTTTTTATTCCTTAAAATCTGTTCAAAGGGGGATATAGCATATATATGATAGTATTTGTAGGTGTATATTCATATATATGTATAAAAGTTGTCACAGAAGCCCAGTATCACTTACTGGCCACATATCACTTCTACTTTTACTGTTGTACCTTTCTGTCAGTTTTCATTTTCTGTTCAAAATAAAGCTACAGTCTAAAAGAACTGCTTCATTTAAACTGTTTCTCCAAATGTAATTCTTGTTCTAGAAGGAGATCCTGGGTGTACTGGCTCTTCTCCCAGTTTACCCATAAAATATGTCAGTCACTCTACCAGAAAAGGGGGAGGGGGGGAGCTACTAAGCAAGAGTGAACCCTACATTTCCCCGTAGTTGTTAGTTACAAAACTGAAAAAGAGAACTTCTTACACATTTTAAATTGTCGCAACTGTAGAAATGTGCTTGAAGCCTATCTAATTCAGTCATTTATGTCTCTGATATTTTCACTGTCTTCGTAATTCCAGAAAGAAACTGCACTCTGTCAGACCTCACAAGGTTGCCAGTAGATTTTAGCAGCAGAGTGGACAACTTCACACAGTATTCAAAATCAGACAATGGAAGGACTAGGGTCAGATCAGCTTGCCCTCTTTCAATTCCTTACTCGGCTCAAGCCTCAAATACACTGATAAATAAGAATACACACACAATAGACATCACAGCTTCTAATGTTCATACTATGCATATGTCTCATGAAAGTATTCCTTCAATAAAAAGAAACCTTTAAAAGATGGTTTATTTGCAGCCTTTTACAGATAGTTGTATTTCATGTAGAACTGCAAATTAATTTCCAAGCTTCAGAAAAAAATCCCAACTAAGCAGCCAAAATCCTTTTCATTCTGTTTTCATCCAGCTCATCATAGAAGTTGAAAAAGTAAGGGGTGGACTTCTCAAATTGCAGTTTATGTTAAAGTGAACTACCTTGAGATATCAAAAAAACTCCCATCAATATATCCTATTCCTGAGATATTTTTTTCCCTGTAGTTAGAGATGCCATTCGGACAGGAAGGTAACAAAGGGAAAAAAAAAAAATCTGGCAGCAGTTTTTCCTCTCCATTCTTCCTTCCTATCTGAAAATAAATAACCATCTGGATTCATTGTACTGCCTTTGTGACAGGTGGTACTCAGTTATGTTTCTCATTTTTCTGGAAAGCAGTAATGGCTCATTCTTTTGCTAATATACTATATCTGAAATTATTTAACTCTGCTTTAATTCAGCTGAAATATGATCCAAAAAGATTCAGTGTTGATTGGGATGTATTCTTCAGTTGCGACTTGATCTCTTTTTTCTACTGGCACCAGAACTGGAAAAAAGTATTCTAATAATCGTCTCACCAATTGTCTCGCTTCTCGCATTCTTCTGCCAAAAAAGTAATGCCAATGAAATATCTCTGTGTCCACAAGCCCAATCCTACAACTCGTGTAATACAGTGAGACAATCTGTGTCAGTGAAGAGCACCAAATACTCATTACTACTTTAATTTTCCCCAAATGGATCATCTACCAAAGGTTAAGAACATTATGATATTCTGATTCTAAGCTGGGCCTTTAATTTTTGCAGTTTGGTATGTTAATATTAGAGAATACTATTTAAAAATCTAAAATAAAATGATTTAAAAGGTATGAAGACTTTTTACTTAATAAAATAAAATAATACATAAAATGAATCAATAAGTTAGTTTGCCAATTAAGGTAGCTACTCTTTCTAGGTTTTTATTTTTCAAGTATTCTCTCAAGTGAGAGAAATTCCTCAGACATCATCCATTTAATGACTTGCTAAATAAAACATGCAGAATTGGGCCCTAATTAGTCACTGACATATATCATCCCTCAGAAAGTTATTTAGAACCTTCAAGAGAGGGATAATATACTGTTTCTTGCTCAGTTATTTTAGCAATGAACTATTTAAAACTAAATATGTATCTTACACATTTAAAAGAACATTTGTCTAGACTGAGCTTCTAGCCATTGGATCTTGCTACATCTCTTATTTCTAGGCAAAGGAGTCCTCTGATATCAGGAACCTTGTCTTTATATAGGTCAGTACTGCGTTAACACTTTCTTCCTTTTGAGTAAGTCTCTAATGCCTTGCTGTAAAACAAAATTTTGCACCATTCTCACAGTTCCTCTGAACTATTCTAATTTGCCAATCTCATCTGGCACCAGAACTGCATACAGTATTCCCAAACTTGACTCAACAATGCTGTATTCAGAAGCCAAATCACATGCCTTTTACCTCTGATCACCCTCTTTTCCACATCATGGACCATGACAGTCGCCTTAACTGCTGCATCACAGAGAGTTTTAATGGTAAAGTCGAAAGGGTCAGATAATGGGTATTGGGAGAGATGGGCAAGGCTGGCTCTGACTTTGTTTGCAACATTGCAAATTTGTAAATATGTATTAAAGTAAATATTATGAAGTACATATTCCTCCTTTCATCTTTAAATCCTAATCATATCTTTTGCCTGTCACTTGATTTAGACTGTAAGCACTTCAGCAGGAGGTCTATCAGGGTCAGCAACAGACCACATCGATCATGTGGCCTTACTGCAATTGAGCAAAAAGCACGAAACAGCCAGTAGCTTTTCCATATGTATTCATGCAACTCTAAATAGAACTAAGTCTTGAGATAGATACAATTTATGAATAGTAACATTTTGCATGTATGTCTAAGACACCAAAGCTATCTGACCTCATCCCAGAAACAGCAGTGCTAAGCAGCGAGAACTAGGCTCATCTGCACGCAGGCCACTCAGGTCCTTGAAGCAGTACAGAGTTTGTGTGGTGTCATGCTCAAGCTTTATACTTGCAGAGGGAATTTGCTCAGATATTTGGCTTTGTCTCAGGCAGCTAGAAAGTTAGGTTGTGTATAAAAGGAATACCAGGACAATCACTGTTTGCTACAAAATCAGATTAGTATGGAACTAACAATGAGATTCACACCAAAGGTGCGCTTAATAGTTTTTGTATGCGAGAGCCAACTCACTATTTCCACATAGTTTCAGCAAAAAGGATAGGCAAATTAACTCTTGTGGTTGAAATCTGACTCTCAAAAACTCAGGTATTCAGAGCTAAGCTTTTTTAGTCACAAAACTGAAAAAGAGAACTGCTTACACATTTTAAATTGTCGCAACTGTAGAAATGTGCTTGAAGCCTAATTCAGTCATTTATGTCTATGCCTCTCTAATACTTTCACCGTCTTCGTAATTCCAAAAAGAAACTGCACTCTGTCCAGACCTCACAAGGTTGCCAGTAGATTTTAGCAGCAGAGTGAACAACTTCACACAGTATTCAAAATCAGACAATGGAAGGACTAGGGTCAGATCAGCTTGCCCTCTCTCAATTCCTTACTCAGCTCAAGCCTCAAACACACTGATAAATAAAAATACTATTATCTCAACTTCTAATGTTCATGTTGTGCATGTGTCTCAAACATATTCCTTCAACAAAGAGAAACCTTTTAAGAGACCATTTATTTGCAGCTTCTTACAGGTATTTGTACTTCAAGTAAAACCACAAATTAATTTCCAAGCTTTAGAAACAAGAACAGAATGGAAGAATGTATTTCTCTAAAATGTACTTAGTCTGTGTAAACCCAGACAAACTTAACAACATCAAGCAAAAGATGAAGTCTTGACTGTATGGCATCTGTGGAAATTTTGCTATTGATTTCAGTGGCAGTAAGATCTCACCTCAAAACTTTATTCCCTTTAAATTTGTACAGATTAAATTTTTCCTCTTACATAAAAAATACAGTATGATAGGTGCTTGATACAGAGAACAAGTAGAGGTTGAGCTCTTAATTTCTTGCAGTGTTGATGAACCAACTAAGCTGATGTTTAACTGAAGGCTACTGGCATGAAATTGTTGTATGCTGATCATATATTGAGGAAGGTATTTTTCTCACCTATGCCTAGAAGACTGGACTGATCTCAGTAAACCTGTGGGGTTTTGTTTTTTGCTTCTTTGGGGTTTTTTGACTGCGCCACTGATAGCTTAGAACCTTCTGTGCTGATATACTATTTCCCCAAATCATTAAGTAGCTTTCCAATATATGCCCTTTGTCAGGCACTGAACCATCCCCACCAAAGGAATTTTTCTTTCCTCCAATAAGATTTTCTCCCATTTTTACCATTATAACTTGAGAAGCATGCCATCCACTGATGGGATCCCCAAACTTGTTCTTGATTTGCARGCAACCCACAGGTTGGTTTGGCACAACGTTCTGGCTATATCAATTACTCCTGGGAGGAAAAAGTACCCTTCTCCTCCTCAAGTTTTCAAAATACATCAAAGTTCATTCAACACTAGTCATATTTTAAATTAAAAAAAAAAAAAATCAAGAAAGTAATTTCTTTAATTGAATTATTAAAACAAAACTTCTACAGTTACTGAATATTCTAATAAAATCCCATTCTAGATTATACTTAATACTGAAGTTCCTTTGTAAATCAAACCAGTGGTACAGTTAATCTATAGAGCTGACAATCTAGCTCTTCCCCTACCCATAACTTTTAGTAGGAATCTAGCCTTAGCAACATGGAGTTCCTTTATCAAATATGGTTATTTTTTCTTCTCTGAGAGCATACTCTGAGATACCAAATGCAAATGAATGAACACTCACTCCTATTGCATCTGCTAATTAACACATTCCTTCTAGCCTGATCAGGCTTTCTGGCCATTCGGAAGATTTTTATGACAATTACTTTAGAAATCACATAATGAGTAGCATTCATTGTAAGTATATTTTTTTAGTTTCATAATTTCTGACTTTCCAATGAATTTTCAGAAAAACTAAGTCTTCATGTAACATTATTGACAAAGATGACAGAATTGGCTTAAAAAAAAAAAAAATGCTTCCAAGGTTTCGAAATATCACCTTTGTCAGCTTTGCTGCTCTAGCCACTCCATACAGGAAAATCATTTGCTGTGCCTCCTTGCCTGTAGAATAATACCAACCTACTAGTGAAATAGAAATACTTGTCCATTGTATTTTTCCAAATAATACATTTCCAAAGAAATCTTACCTGAGATCCAGAAATCTGGATTCTAACTGGTTTGAGACTTCACAAGGCCAGCTGGTATAAAAGGACACAGCTCTAACGTGGTCAAACGCACTATGTCAGATGACAGTGCATTCCTTACTGAAGTAGCCAACTCCAATCAAAAATAAGAATCTAGAAAAGATTTGCATTGAATTGCAATTGTTTTCTTTCATCCATATTGAAATAGTTACTAAAAAGTAAAACAACTTTAAAGAGAAATACTTTTCATTTGAGCTTTTAAATTATTCAAAGAGAAGAAATCCATTTGTGTTTCCCATTAGGCAGGTAATTAGGACATAGAAAGTGAAATCTTTACTGAAATACTGGCCTCACTGAAGTCAGTGATAAAAATACCTTGATTTTATGAGAATTTCACTGCATTGATTTCACTTAGGAATATTACAAAGTGGACTATGTTTGATAATAGTGACAAAAATATAAAAACATATTGAAAATCCCAGTATGTAACCATTTGTGATATATATTCTGTAAATTACTACCATATATTCAAAACATTTGTTCAAAAGCTTAGAACTAAACCAAGCATATAGTACCTAACCAACCTGGCTGCCTTCCATGATGAAATGACCGTATCCGTAGGCAAGGGGAGGGCAAGTAATATCATTTACCTTGATGTTAGCAAGGCTTTCAGAGTCCCTCATGGCACCCTTGTAGACAAATTGGAAAGATATCAACTGGATGGGTGAACCATGAAGTGGATGAGAAAATGGATGGGCCACTGGGCCCAAAGGTCAACAGCCAGCAGGTACAGCGATGTGATTACTCCCCTCTGCTTGGCACTCATGAGGCCACATCTGGAGTAGTGCCTCTGACTTTGGGCCCCCAGTACAAGAGACATCAACAAACTGAAGTCTGTTCAAATTATATACTTACAGCATTGGCAACCTAAATTTCCACAAGCATTCTAGGTTCATTTTATAGTTTACAGAGAGAAAAAGGCTTGACTAACTCATCTCACCCTCAGGTGAACATCTAAAATAGGTCAGATGCATCATGGCCTAGGAGTACCACCTGTTCCTCGTCACTGACTTTAAAAAGAGTTCACACAAATTGCTCAGATGTCAATAGCCACATATCAGATATATTACATTGTCAGTTTAACCCCCCCCCAAGGTGTCTTGCATTACACCTGAAAAAAGAGAGATAATTTACAGAGTACATAGTATAAAATCTGAGTTCCAAATTTCATTCAATTTCAACCAAAGTTAAACACACTGACCACAGAAGTGAGCTCAAAACTTTTGTTTAGGAAAAGAAGTGGTACTTAAGCTAAAATACAATCATACTTTCCTCCAGCCACGATAAAAAGACATCAGATTAAAATTCCAGGTATAAACAGAAACCTGAGAAGTACCTAGTATGCCAATATTAAAGGTCTAATTATTGCTATAATATTAAACTCAGATAAAATGATTTTTACAGACCCTTATCAGAGTAGTAGAGAACTCTATGAGAGTTTCCAAAAAAATCTTATCTGCATCGTCTGCGAGATCTCTATTTATGAAAATGTGCGGTTTCTATATCTTATCTATTTATAGGGTATATGAAAAAGATAGACAAACAAGTCATTTAGTACATGTAATCTGTTTGCCATTTTTGCAAACACCACATTATTCAGATTCATAAATGTAAGGACACAGGTGTAGTCCATTCCCTAGCCACTGCATTATGCTCAGCAGTGCGTACCCCAGTACTCTAGCCTGAGGGATTGCTGTCTGCTCCTAAAAAAAAAAAAAAAAAAAAAAAGTAACAGGTTCACATAGGTAACATATCTGATACCACTTGCTAGCGGTCAAAACCTCTAGAATTCCAATACAGTCACTGTACACACAAAAACTTAAAACACACAAAAGTGAAAGTGTGAGGTTATCAAAATCACATGATTTTCAATCATAAACATCACACTGACTGACTTGCACTGGTGGAAGCATAAACTGGGGCACTCTTACATAATTTGGCTTTGGTGTCACATCATGTATCTTGAGAACAGTGATGGACTGATTAAAACCTTGACCAAAATTATGCCATACATTGTGCTCATGATCTTGCACAACTTGGGCTGTGGGACACGAAAGCCTATGCTGTAGGACACAAGACTGCTCCTCAGCTCCCACTGTTCACACTCTGGCATATCCATATCAAAATAAGACCACTGGTACCATTCTTCTCCCAGTGCCCTGGTTTCCGTACAAAGGAAATTATGACTTGTGAGCCAATGGGAAGCTATAGTGTACTGCAGTCAGGACAGCTGAAACACCGGGACTGCAGGGCTTGGCCCAGGTACCCACTAAGCAGTCATGACACAGAGACTGGAAAGCGCATAAAGTTCAGAGTCAAGAGTGATCTCATGACAACGAGCTGGTCTGCCCTGCCCCAAGAACGGACGGTCATCAGGGTAATGCTGCAGATCTGAATTATAAGAAATTTGTATCTCAAATGGCTGATTTCATGTCTGGACTATGTCTGTAAAGTCTGTGTTCAGCTTGAATTTTGCTACTTCTTTTTAGAATTAGTGAAAAGACTAGAAGTTCAAAGGTTTATCCATTTTTCCAACCATATTAAGAGAAGTGTTTTTCTCCCTACAGACCTTTGTTTCTCCTACATCCTTAAACTAAGCTACAGCTACACTACTGGAATAAAATAAGTCACTTGACTTGTATTCAGGGTGGGCAGGAGGATAACCTGTTGAGGGTTTTGCACTCAGTGCACTATGAGTATTTGGTTGTATGTTTATACTGCTGCTGCCATTGGAGATGAGTTATATTGTATTGTATTTATGGGTCTTATTTCAGAGAATAACTATAACTATGACTGCAGCACAGTCATACCTGAGCTGTCCTTACATTGCCAGATATGGTAATGCTGGTAGTGAAATTGCGCTAGCATCAAGTAGAGTGCAAGTCTGCTTAGTACCAACCCTGCTTCCCTGGAGGAATTTGTAGTATTGCAAGTCTGACTTCCATCTCCCTAATGACTTTGAGAGTCTGACAGATGTAAGATGCACTGAAGATAGCTGATGAACAGCATTGTACAGTGCCTTCCTGAAGATCTTTCGGGATGTTCTTTGTTTGGGGATCACTTAAAAGTGGCAAACAAAATGAAGAGCACACCAATGCATTTCTATAGAATTCTGTAAGCCAGTTAGTAAAACCTTCAAAAACTACGGAAAGTGAGATTAACAAAATCATAATGGAAACTTTCCTGTTTCTCCATGATAAGAAAAATTGTAAGGATGTGACCATACATGATTGTTAATATTGTATTAAATACAAAATTTTGATAACAAAATTTAAATAGGTTTTGGAATAATGAAAATGGAAGAAGCCTGTATCTCAAAGGGAAATCTAGCCAGGGTTACTCTTAGACTACTATCACAGGTTCTGAAGTTTCTTCTAGGTCATGAACAACCCTGAGGTGAGAGGAGTACATTTCTGCCGTAGCTGATTGCTGCCATTTGCCCAAATCATGAGGCTATTAACCAAAAAAGAACATATTTTAGAGCACAGAGGCAGTAAAAAAATAATTTAGCAAAAGATATTTTTTTTATCTTCCTTTTGAAATGCTTGTAATAATTTATCTGCCCATTTTCCAAGCAGAACTATTCAAGAATGACAATATATTACCATGCTGGCTTAGATATGAGAAAACCTTTCACACTCTGGAACAGTAAATGCTTGTTTGAGGATAGTAAAACAGAAGGAAGGTAAAGACAATGCTCCAGCTACTAATGAATTTGCAGGATTTACTGTTAGGAAAGAGAGAGCTCAGTAATCAAGTTTTGTCCATAGAAAGAACATGAAGAGCCTCTGAGACACAAGGAATACTGCTACCATTTATTATGGTTTAAAACAATAATGATGGCATTACAAAAACAGTTTGCCAAAATTTGCAAAATATATTTTGCACAGCTTCTGGTAACTGTGCAAGGCACAAGCTTTAGAGCAGATGACTTAGAGAAAAGACAATTCCATATTTGTCTGAAACTCAGGACAGAGTGGTAAGTTATCTGAAGCATGACATACAYGGCTATGAGAAGAATACCAACCTTAGTCATATAACCATAGACAAAGGCCTGACTGACTAGTCTATCTGGACAGTCTATCACTTCACATAGGGTTCCTTACAATACCTCTGATCTGCTTCTGCTGCAGAGAAAGTAAATGTCACCAAATATACCATATTTTGCACAGCAACTTGATAACGACTGCCACACAATAGAACACATGAATGTGTTTTTCCTTCATGTATAACTGATCCTGAAACTTTATCCAAAGAGTAGTATTTAAATAAGAATCTGATCTGCCATCCTTCCAAGATCCAGAGCCCCAGTTTAATATGGGCCATATAGCCAAGATAAAATATATGTTTATATGGCTATTTCTTTCAACAGAGCAAAATACAACGAAAACATGCAGTCTCTGCAGTGTATTGAAGGAAGGCATCAATTTATTACCTATTCTTCTTCCATGGCACCATTGTGCCATGCGTTCAATAGAAAATATATTGGTCACCAGTTGTGTTTATGATACCTGCTAGCTAGTAGCCAGGCATTATGGAAGACATGGTCARCTTGCAGAAGGCCCTTTTCACACTGCTGAACAACATTCAAATATTGGAAATGAACATAAGTTTAATGAAAATTCTGAAATCTCACCATCCAATATCTCAAATACAAAACCAGTGAAAAAGTCCAAGCAAACCACAGACCTGAAAGACTCTTCCAAACAGTTGATTTACCTTTCTCTGTGCTGGGGGGGGGGGGGGGGGAAGTCAGCTGAGGACACAGTAGCCTTTTGTACTTAAGATTCCACCTGAAGCTGTGTTTGGATGTGAAGTTGTTTTTTCAGGTTTTTTGTTTGTTTGTTTGTGGTTCCCCCCGCCCAAGTGTAGGCAAGTCATTATGGTCTGGGAACTGTAGCTTTTCCAGGAGATGCAAGAACTCGTCCAGCTGGCTCAGTCTCACTTCAATAGAAGAAGTTCTTACCTGCCTCAAAGTGGTGTGAAGAAGTGAGCCAGTACTGCAATGCACAGATGAAAGGTGGCAAAAAGTAATGAGTACCACTAAACTCTCCTCCGCCCACTTAAAATTCTTCTGTGCCTAACAGAATCATCTGTGTACACCATCTGCCAGCTGTGAAGAGAAATAAGGTACTGCTCCAATTAGTAATGCACAATCTGATCAGTGTACTTATACTAAATAAATAGGACATATCACTTGTGTACATAATTCAATGATTGAGATAAATTTCATAACGTAAGAAAAACAGTAAATCACTCATTTACTGTCATTGTAAACTTTCCAGAAAGGATTAAAATCCAAAGCAGGATCTGTGGGACCCTGAGGAATTTGTGAATTTCAATAGATGCAGCATCATAAGAAAAGATAGAAAAAAAGTAAGGACAAGGAATGATTTTTGTAGTTAGCTTCACTTGTCTGACACATTTGCTGTGTCTAAATCATACATGGAAACATGACCACCCCTTTATTATGCCTAAAATTGGCAGTTTTTCCCCAAAGTTTCACTTTTAAGCACGTACTACAGCTACATCTCTAACGCTTCAGGTCAGAGCTGGAAGTACCATTTTTGTCCTCAACATAAGGAAGAGGGGCAAGGTGCCAAGTGCGGTCCAGGCTTGAGCTCCAGGAAAAATTGTCAAACACAAAGTGCAACTGTCTAACGTCAAGTCCCAGGTGTTTTGTTCAAGTGAATGCTAAATAAAAGCCTTATGAACTGGGCACACTTTCTAAATAAAGCACTCGTGACCTTTAACTCTTACGAAACTTGAATGAAACATTCAAGTCATGAATTAGTCAAAAAAAATACTGTTCCTGCAATAAAAGCAAATATAACCAAGTCTGCTTTCCCCCCACACACACCCAAAGGAAAACTAAAAGCCTTTCATCAAATTGTACCCTTTGAATAATTAGGAGCTGGATCTCAACTAAGTTATACAAAACCTCATCAGAAAAATGGAGTATTGCAGAATATGAATTTTTCCCATAGAGAATTTTAGAAAGGACATCAAGGTTGTGATTCAATAGCACTTACAATATTGGACATTTCTCCACACCTTTTCTGAGCTAAAGAAATAAATTTAATCAATGTTCACATCGATGTAGAACTTTCACAGGAACGTTTGATGTCTTGAACCCGCTTGAAACTAAGAATTAGAGACAATTAATTTAAAAAATGTCAAGGTCTAGGTCAGAAGAATTCTTCAACACTTTCAGAACCATCCCTAGCAAAACTGTACCACTAATATTTCAAATAAATAAATTCCTCCTGAAAAATAACTGAAGAAGCAATATGTGTAAGACACACAATGCCTATTGCAGATTTTCTTATATAAAACCTGTCTTCCTAGCCACAAAAAAAAAAAAATCTCCTCACATGTTATCTAATAGTGTGCATCTTTGCGAGATGAAGACCCCATTTGAGAATGCGCTGTTATCAGTGACATGGGCTTTAGCGCCACTCAGCGTCCAAATGACACAACTGCAGGGAGCTGCTGTAGCACTGTACTGAGCAGTGTGATGTGGTAGAGTGATTCCTTACTGATTTGTATAAGGGATCTGATTTTCAGAAGAAAGGATGATATTGATCCCCCTCTTGATCTCATCTTCAGCCTCCAAACTACCGTTCTTGGGAAAACCAGACAAGTCACAATGAGGTTGTCAGAGGAATTAGAGATTTAGCATAAGATGACATATGAACTGGTAAACTGTGTTCCAGTCATAAGAAATAAAGATATCAACAATGTAGAAGAAGGAACAGCAAAAGAAGTTTGCAGAAGGACACAGAAGGTGAGAGAAAGCCAGAAGAAGCAAGAAGAGGAGCTGAGCAAATACACTGAAGTGTAGAAGGACAAAGTGACCACAAAAAGAGTGAATGGGGCAAGGAAGAAGGCACAAGCAATTAAGAAAAGTCGGGTAGGTTATAACTATCTTTCGGCTCATCTAGGGAAAAAACGGTCTTCACTGAAACACAAGACCTTGAACTCAGAGATATTACAGCCTAAGGGAAAAGAGGCAATCCCACCTGTTATATCCCTCTACTCTCCCCCTTTCTTCTTCCCAATTCCCATTAATTATTTTTGATGTGAACCTAAGCTCCCTCAGAGAATACACTTTGAAACTAGCTTGCCAAAACAAGGGTTCTGCTATCCATGTCCTTTATAAATGAACGGGAAACAACTCTCAGTAAAGTATTGGTAAACTTGCTGCATTATCAGTTCTATTGTCAATACTTCCCCCACACACAGAAGTATCTCCTGAGAGCTTAGCATAATATGAACAGAAGTCACAATCAGACAAAATAGGATATCCTGCCAGGATAATAAATATGCTAGAAAAGAAAAAAAAAAAGGGAAGAAAAAAAAACAGAAGTGGAAACAAAAATCCGGCAGGACATACTGCATATTCTGAAATAAAAGGTTATTTGCTCAACCAAAATAAAATTTAACTAACAAATTATACTGAGAATCAAGCAAGCCAACAAGATCATCAGATATCAGAAAGAGAGATCACGTTTTGCACAGGGGTGCTAAGAACAGCTACAGTTTGACACTGTTACTCCCTATCCTGCCAGCCTCACCTGACCTACACAAACACTAATTCTGAGGAGCTGAGAAACACTGAAGAACTGTATCATGAAAACTGTTATTTACAACATGTTGATATATCATTACCATGCACAACAACTAGCATGCAACATTGCAGTAAAGACATTTCCTTCAGTAGATAAGCCCTCAAAAAGTTACCAATCGCAGAAATACAGAAGAGCACACAGGTCCCCCCTCGGCAGGCCACAGGACAATGGGTGTCTAACACAGGATTGCTGGGTTGCCGCAGCATGGCATCGCAAAAGGGTGCTGAAGAAACACAAACTGGGGCGTGTATTTTCTTTTCTGCTTGAATTTATGTAAAATCCCTAATGAATAGAAGTTAATTAACTACATTTAAGACTGATATACAACTACAGCCAAAGGGAATAAACAGGTTCACCAGCTGCTGTATTACTCCAACTACACTGTAAATTGCTGCATGCTATTAACATGCTCTCCTGGCTTCAGTAAAGAAAATCTTATTGAAATCAGTAGCACACATTCCCTATTTCAGTGAGACATTGCAAAATTAAAATGATATGTAGTAAAAACAATATGTGTGAGCCACCTGCTTACTGTATGATAGAATAGATTGGCATAGAATGACAGCTGCTGCACAGCCAACATTTCAGATACTATACTACCTTGCCAACTGGACTTAAATTCACACATGATTTCCTTGACTAGCACTGAATGAATTTTTGCTGCTATAAATATGCATTGGCAATTGTGATGAATCATCCTGGATACTAAGGGTCACTGTTAATTCAAATACATAAAGAATTGTATCCAATGGAAAAAGCAGCCAGAGCAAATAAGGTGAGTCAGCATTGTTCTGATGACCCATATGTAAAGAACATGCCTTGGTGTGCAATGAAGGGTGACAACAATGAAATTACCCACAGGGATCCTTGCTGGATATTCCCAGCACAAAATGCTATATGAGAACCAAAGAACTAATTAATCACCACATGCTTCCTTGAATTAGCCTCAAGTCTGTAAAAGTCACCAYGGTCAAGATCTTACAGCTTTATTAAGGCACCTAGAGCCAGATTCAGATAGGCTAAATTCCACTAAGTTTTTACACCTATCCAGATCTACCCTACGTCTGCATTTTATAGTTAGCCGAGTCAAGGCAGTTCCAGCTCTACCCCTTACTTGGGCCTTCCAAATCCCTCTTCAGGCTCGTGCTGTTCTCCACTCTGTTCAGTCACAGAGGCTAGTGAAATGCAGGCCATCTGATACTGCTTCTAATTCCCACTGATGGCAATTAGAACTGTGCGTCTAATTATTTTTTCAGATCCGCTTTTGCTGTTTTTCTGTTAAGAGGGGATACCTAGGAACAGTAAGTGTTCTTTCTTATCAAACATTCTATGCTAGCAGCTTATACCTAATGTCAATTATGAAACAAGTTCTAGCAAGGAACCACTGCTTTAAATTTCCCTGATAATAAAATATTATTTGCATATGTAACAATAAATAGCCTGGGTTTTCAACTGGAAATACATTTAAAAGGATGTCTAAGTAAACAGTTTACAGTTATTCCACGGACAACAATACTGTAGTGTTTGCAAAAGGGCAGGCTTGGGGTAAATTTAGTAATCTATTTTAACCAATTCAAATGCCAATATCCCATCTGCTAAGCCTCTTTATTTTATATCAGTCTGCCATTTTCTCTTAGTGGTAGCATCAATAAACATAGTTGGTAATCATCTGCTTGTGCTCTAATGTGGCATATTCAATTTCATTGAGTCAAGCCAGGCTGAAGATCCCTGAAAAAAAAAAAAGTGACTGGCTTAGCTGTGATTCAGACCCATGCCTTCAGTTTAAGAATGACTCAAAGTTACATCATCACCAAACCTGAATACAAATAGTTCTTATCATATACAGAGCTAAATGCTAATAGCAGCTACATTTTATTTATTCCAAAAAAAATTTGCAATTTCATGTTTTTTTCCTGGTTTTGCCAAGTTCAGTGGAGCATTTCAAAAAAGCCATCAATTTGAGGAGTTCATTAAAACAATATTTGTATCTGATGATGTGTAACAGGATTCCAGTTGGAGAATACCACTTAGACTTAAGAAAGGGTTTGTTTTGCTTTTTCTGCTTTCAGATAGATTTGGAACTCTCAGAAGTGAAAGGCTTGATAACACAGCCTAGACTCAGCCTTCCGTTAGCCAATGTTTGCCATAAAATTCTCAAATACATCTAGCACACATTCACAGCCTGCAGTCAGAGACAACCTAAAACACTGACTATTACAAAAGCATGTTTTGCTTCTGTGGCATTGTAAAACTACAGTTACAATAATTTAATTCATCATGGTAAATGGTAATTAAAACAGCACTAATAATCAGTGGTGGAGGGAATTGTAACAGGCAACTTACTCTGGAAAACTAGGAGATCATAAACCCTGACTTCTGCAGTAATTTCAAAGCCTCACAGCTTTCAAGTCCTTACCAGGCTTCTTAGGATACCTATCTGATAGGGACCAAGGTGGGAAAAAAAAAATTACTTCCTTCAGCTGTAACAGGCTTATCAATAATATAGGGAAGTGCTCAGAATCTGAAATTTTGGGGTTACGAGATCAGCCTGGTACACAGGTTACCAAAATTGTAGGAATCTGAAAAGAGGCTGGCAAGGAATCAGAGAGTTCCTTGACTTTTCTGGCTTCTTCAATCACACTATCTCCATTAAAAATGTAATTTTCAGCAAACCAGCATTCTCTGACATGACGCACTCCATTGTAGAAGACTTCCCTCCCCCAGTCCACCCCTGTGGACCTGTAAGGATGGGCAGCTTATTCCACAGGTGACCATTCCCTGCATGGCTATGCTCCCAGAAGTCCTCTGTGAGCAGAGGGTGGAGGACCCAGCACTCAGCACCACTGAAGACCAAGAGCTCCAGTGTGGCTTTGTAACATGACGGCTCACAGAAAACATTAATTAGTCTAATTCTACAGTCAAGACATACCCTGTAGCATACAAAATCTCCATACTTGTGAGGCAGTGCTGGTTTACTAGGACCATGCCCTAACATTGCAATGGAAATGGCTCTGCTTCTAAAGGCATCGTCTTTGACATGAGACATAAAACCATGCATGTTTGTTGTTTCTATATTTGACTTACCAGGCTTGAGTTTGGGGAGGAAACAGCTTCTGCTAACAGAGATCAGAAGTTTCTTTTGGAAAATGATATATAAAACCATGTTCTCAGAAAATGAGTTCCAGAGAGGAGTTCAGCTTTTATGGGAAACCATGTTGTTAATACTATGAAATTCTCACAAGTGACTAGAACTCACTTTTGAAAGGAAAGTCTTAAAAAGTATAACCACACTAAGTTTACAAATTATATTCTTGTACATTTGAATCATCCTGTATAGTCATTGTGTCCAAAAATTTATGAACTCAGCACAGGACTGCTGCTAAAGTATCAGAACAACCTAGCCAATCTATTAAATTTATTCGTCAAAGAATATTAATTTATGTAATGTTTGCATTGTTCAAGATGTTTGTGTTTTGGACAATAGTACACATAAGAAGTAAAACAAATACAAACCATTGGGAAAAAAAAAATCAAATTTCCTGAAGTTTTGATGTAAAAATGTTCAAATATTGTTGATATTAGATGAATAATTCTGTATGCCTGGCCTGATATTATTCAATGTAACAGATTATTTAAAGTAAAGGCAGTGGCAGGCCCACTATGGTCCTAGCTGTCCTACTGCCTACAGCCTTCGTTATCACACTTTTTATTTTAAAAATAGACACTCTTTAAAAATATTATATGAAACTCAAATATACTATTCAGCAACGTTGCCTACATTGATTTTCACATACAACGGAGTATTCATATCATAYAACATAGCAACAGAGGAAGCATTTTGGCAGAGCAGAAAACATCACAATAACGTCAGCCCACTAGAGGGCACACTGCCGTGCCATAGGAGAGATTTTTAGGGAGTAACATAAGGGAACTGTAGTTAATGCCTGAAGAAACAGCAATAGCAAGTTTTACCCATCCCCTCCCCAACGAAACGAATGTATCATTAGAAGCCAAAAAAGAAATCTATATTAAGATACTGTTAATGTTCTAACAAAGTGACACAAACAAGTTACACCACTAACAACTCACCTTCTTCCTACTCTAGGTATTTATAGCAATCTTTGAATTTTTACTGATATACCACATTCTATTAATTCTGCTGTTTCCCAAAAAAAGTAGGATAAACAAGGGACAAAGTGAATTTTTTAAAATAGGTTTTCCTCCCTACAGTTTAGATATTTAGGACTGAGCTTATCAAGCCAACTGGTATGCATCCTGCACATGTCATAACACCTAACACTGCTTCTATATGTGTGCTGAATCATGGCGACTGATTTCACAAGAGTCAGTGGTATATTCACCTATTACAGAGTAGGAACAATCCTTTAATTATGACAGCCTCTTAAATAGAAAGTTTCTAATAAACAAAGTTAAAAAAAATCAATTTACCAATTATTAAAGGTCAATTAGAATTAGAAAAAAAGATGCCTTTACGGTACTGGAGCTAGCACAGCACAAGTAAATATCTCTAAAAGAAAAAGCAGTCTTCTATGACAGAAACCAATTTGATATGGAAATGGGTCAACAGTTGCTTAAGATGTAGCACAGTTTTCATTTGATCTGCTATATTTGGACTCTATATGAGGCGCTTCCAGTAACATCGGTATTGCTTATACATGAGACTTTTGCATAATCACTGTATAAAGCATTAGAATTCTTTAAACCCAGAATGATTTTCAAAATGACTATACATAACTGTGTTAATAATGTGGATACAACAGTATTTACTGAAGTAAAAGAACAACTGTTTTCTAAGACAATTAGGATTCATGATACATTGGTTGGCAGGCTATTGTTTAAAACCCACACAGTTCTTATCCAAGAGAAACCCCAGCTCATCCCTGGGCACCAATTTATGCATAAAACTTAGCTCATAATTGCTGGTCAAGAATGCAGGTCAAACAAGGGAAAAATATAAAAATAATTAGACATACCAGACAATTTTATTTTGCGAATAAAATCCTGTGCCTGTGCAAACATTTTTTTTGTTAACATATTTTTGCTTTTCAGAAATGATCGGTTTCAATGCTTGTCTTAAGGAAACAAGCGGCTTCCATTTCAAGATTTTTCTTTCAAGGAAACCATATAACCTTATACTTCCATGTGCCTTAGATATTAGCTTCCCAGTCCACTTCACTATTCCTGTGTGGTCACTAGTAACCCTTGCATCACCATACTAATTAACCTAACTTCGCTCCTGAAAACTATGAACGATCATTTTATGATACTTACCACCATTCTCCAGCCAGTACTGAAGTCTCCCTCTTTAYAGCTGGTTGGCACGTACTCACATATGCTACTGATCCAATGGCATTGGTCTTTCTTCATATCTGTGTTACATTGTCTGACCTTAGAAACAAGAATCCGTGCATATGTAATATTTTTCTTTAATGACATATTAACAACTAATGCAAAMATGCACATACCAGAAGCCAAGTGCAGACATTTAAGATCAGATATTCATTGCTACACAATGACCATGCAATGGCATGCAGCCTTGGTCACATATTAGCCTTGCAGGCTAGAGCTGTGATGAGCAGCTGGGTGGACTTAAACAAAAATGGGGCTAAACAAAAAAGTCTAGCATTGAAAGAGGACACAATCAAATTGTATTAACATAGGTCATAACACTAGCACATTATCTCTACAGAGACTTAAAAGAATCTGTAGTCACAGTAACCTAGAGGTACACCAAAATCTAGGAAAGTGAGAATGGTAGGCCTTCAGACAGAAAACAAAGTGAGACAAAAATTTACCAGTCTTGTCTATGTGTAATTGGTAACCATGACTCTAAAGCCAACACAGATAATAGTTACAGGGGCTAATAACCTTTATGGAGTCCACATGAATATCAACTGGGTTACGCTGTTCACCCAGTTTTGTGTCCCATACACCAATGAAGATAGTGTTCTGAGAACAAAAATCTCTACAAGGCATATCTCTGCAAGGGTACAGCCTATTCAATCTAAGCATATTTTAACCTAATAATTCCTATAGCATATTGCATTATTAGTCTAACTGCTATTAGTGAAAACTGAACTACTCAATCCTGTGCCTGGCTTGGTAACAGATGTCATACATAATGTTTAACAAGTAGTTCATGTCTCTTGACACCATTTTACCACTTGTAAAATAAGAATGCTTTGAGATCATTGAATGGTAGACATTATAGAAGTAGAAAGCACTGACTATTATTTGTTGTATTATTATTATTATTATTTAATGTAACATATGGATGCAAAATTCTGGCTTGTTTGACCAGGAAGACAGCCCTATATGTTTAAAATTAAATTAGCAGAGAAAAAAAATTAAGCAAACAGACTATCTCAAATAGGAAATGAAATAAACAGTATGGAGCTCTTTAAATACATAACAAGTAATCAGCTAAAGGGCTGTGAACGGAACCTGAGTGGGAAGCTTGTGACCAGTGAGGCTGATATTGCTGGAAGCCTGAATGAAAGTTAAAAGGCTTCATGACTAGGCCAGACTATACAGGCAATTAGAACTGCTGAATGTTGCCAAGGCATCAGGCCAACAAGAATTACAACTCAACAAACTGAATGAAGGAGTGGGGAAAAAAAAGGAAAGGCTTTAATTAAATATTTGAGAGCTCACAAGGGATGGGGAAAGTGCCAGGTAACTGGAAGATGGTTAACTAAACTGAGGGGTCTGTTCTCTCATTAATGCGTGGGGGAATTTACAAGTGTAACTTCTACTACCATTAATTGGAGCTACAGTAAATGAGTRATTCAGTCGTATACTGGTGAGGAAAGGCTCTTGTTATCTAGATTGGTCTTACCTGTTAAAGGTTTACTGAAAAGTTATGGGGTGATATAAATGAAAAACGTCACTAAGATGGAACCAGAAAGCCCAGTTCTGTTTATGATCCTAAGCTTTTAATCAAAGCCTGTGTGAAAGCCTTCTGAAATAAAGACTTGCACTACTCAGAATCCAGGGTGATCCCAGAATAAAGCAATATTTTCAGGAGAGCTTTTCTTCCCAGCATTTTGTCAGAATTGTGCAAACATTGACTTCTCTCTACTCCACACCTCAGACATTCCAACGTAACCCCGTGGGATGCATGTCAGATTTGAAGAGGATGAATTAACTTTGTTTCTGCAGTTCCTTGTTGCCATTTGGTATTATTTTATTGTCCCTGTGCAGAAATGAGACAGTGAAAATAAGCAGGTCAAAGAAACAGTAGGTGTGAGAAGAACAGAATTACTGGTGAAATGACCTGATGTTGGCAAGGGCAGGGGAAGAACTGCAAGCATACTGTGTCTCTGGACCCAATAAGTAACTCCATAGATGTAACTGCTTCAGATTAGCATATATACATTTTTATACAGCTCCAAATTCAGTGGTATCCAAAACATCTATCAGGTGTATAATTTTAAATGCATGGTAGTTATAATACACCATTTCACTACACAGCGTTCCTCTTTGAACTCTAAAGTCTGTTTTAAAACAAAATTATAAACTATGTTCTTCTTATAGCACTACAATCAAGTTAGGAATTATTAAGAGAACAAAAAGATTTGTATTTTTATATTTTTCAGCCACAAGCAGAGAAATTTTGGACTAAGTAAAATACTCCATATTTTCAGAGCCCATGAACACAAACCCCAAATAATAGTTTTATTACTCCCTTCAGGTACATAAAATGGAGCATAAAGGGCCAGAAAGCTTATGTCAGGGTTCCATGTTGGTTATTATATTAGTATTGCTAACTGGAAAGGAGAGCCACTAGAGTTTTAGAACACCGCATTAAAAAAAACAAAAACAAACAGACAGAATTCAGCATCTGTCCTCCGTGTGACTATGTACTATGGGATGGTTCAGAATAAGGGAGTAAGGAAGTATAAAAAACAAACAACAACAAAAAAAACACAACTAACTTATTAAAAAAAAAACTTCCACAGACTTTTTTCAACCTCAGGAACAAAAGGGCACAAAGATGTGCACCCTGCAAAGTTATTTCCCTCTCCTCCAGCCACTTTAGACTACACAAAATCTTCTCAAAACTCTGTCATCTTCAGATGTTCAAGAACCTGATCTCTTAAGCAAAATATATCTAAACAAGCACCATATTTTAAAAAGATTCTGTATGCTCAGCTTTTACTGATGCCTCACCAAGATGATGGTCAGATAGCCACCTCAACAAACTCAACTTTTTCAAAACTCACAGGACCAATTTGGACTTGGATTCTGTTTCATTACAGGAATAATACCATATACCTTAAAGACTAAAGGAGAGCACAACATATTAAAATTATGACTACAGCTAACATCAAATAAGAGAGAGATCCATTAAAGTGTTTAATGTTTTTGAAAACAAAAATCATTTTATATCAACATCACAGGATTACCTTATAAAAAGTAGCTGCCAGGAGTTATTTGCTTTCTTTTCTTGCTTGCCCTCATGAAAATAAGGACATTTGTAAAGGACAGAACAGTTCCACATCTGCAAGTGCTACGAAAGAGATATTACTCCAAAAGGCCATCCTTTATGGCCCTTTATGGGGCCATATAAATCAAATCAAAAAGACAACAATCAATTCAGGTATCATTTTTATATAAAGTTTTAAATGCTGACATGAAAGTCAAAGTCAATAGTATTAACCAAATCTATTAAATTTCTCAAGATTGAAATTAAAAGAATTGGAGAATTTTCACATTAAGGTGGTGGGCTATACTGTAGCTTAATTTATAATTTCCAGGCATATAAGGCAAGCATAGACAGACCATATGTCTTTTCTTGGCCTTTAAATGCTCCTATTTTCCACTAGACTTGCCTTTTTCTCTATCTATTGGCAGCCATACCATTTGCTATTCAGGTGATTGGCTGTAATGAGCCAACTCCTGTTTCCATATGAATAACCACTTTTTTCCCCAATTACTTAAACTGCCAGCAAGTCACCAGTGTCATGTTCTTTAATGCAAATCTGACTGTCAGCAGAGAACAGGAATACATGAAGAGAAAATTTATTATATCCTCAGCTAAATATTTTTTTTTTAAATGTTATTCAGTTTAGCTTCCAAAGGAATATGGGGAAGAAGGCAATGGTCCACAGTAAGAAGTAAGAATATCTTTAATTGGCTTTGTGCTCCACATGCCCTCATAATCAGCCTTCCCATATGGCAGTCTGAAATAAATTTATCAATCTCCATTTATGTATTTATGCCATTTTATCAGGTCCATTTTAGCCAAAACTAAAAATCTATAAAAATGAGAAGTTACATTTAATTTTAAAAGTTTATTTAAAAAGTTAAAATATTGAATACATAATTTGATATTTACAATTTTTGGAAATAAACAGACACAGACAAGAAAAAGGCAGAGGGGGGAAGCTACTGAGGCCAAGGAGCATCATTTATTAACAAAAATGAAACTGGAAGTATAACTTGAACTCACCTTTTTGACAGCCAGTTTTTATTATTCTTTCTTAAATGGTCCTGGGTATTTTTCCCTAAAAATAAAACATTATTTTAATCTGAGATACATCTTAAATTTTGCAAGCCAAGGATTCTTCAGGGTGGATTCTTCCTGGAATCTACCACAGTAACTGCGATCATGAGGTAAGGAGCAGATTTCTTCCTAGTGTGCGCACTCCTGGTTGCAAGTGCCATGTTTGACAGTAAATTCTTGTAGGACAAAGAATTTTTTAACTTTTCATAGAAAAACTGCTGTATTAAAATTCTAATACAAGACAATAGAAGCTAAGCTACCCAGTATTCAAGGCGTAGTCCATTAATTACCCACCTTCAAAYCTGTATCCTTTTGGGAAACCTCCTCAGGTTCTACCAAATAGATTTTCCAAGTGTTGCACATTTTTTCCAGTTGTTTCCAATTTAAAGCCAGTTTAAGCCTCTAAGTAATTCCTTAAGCATCTACTTCCAGAACACAGATATCAACAGCCAATTTAAAGAGAAAGGCATTTTCAGTATGGGTTAAAAACTGCTATTGGCCCTACAAAATTCTGCTTTAGTGCCCCATGTTCCCAGTTGCTATTAACTGAGACCTTACCTATGAATTAATTAGTTCCTGTAGGAAGATCACTTGTAACAGCTGGTGTCCTAAACAACTATTGCTCTTTTCCTGAAAGGGTTTCTGGTTTGGGGGTTTGGGGGGGGGGGGTGTCCCTCCTAAAAAAAAAAAAAAAGTTACATAAGGTTGACAGCATTTTTCCCACAGAGCTGAGGCAGAACAAGCAGTCAGCAAAGGGAACACAGGTGAAAAGCAAATTTTTTTCCTTATCAGTCTGATAGCAATTATATCATCTTTGATTGTGCTGATTTACAAATGGGAGAGGTCCTGTCTATGTTCCATAAGAGCTCCATAAGAGGAAGAGAAAATAGCTGCTAATCCTGAAATTCATTAGTGAAGTTTAGTGAATTTAATGTCTAAATTAAACAAAACAGTAGTGTCAAATTCAGTGTGCTTAATTAACTTGCACAAAATAAAAATACATATTTTAAGATTAAAGTTGCTGTTTAATGGCAAATAATTTTATTATTACTTGGCTAAATCTGTTGTTAGATGCATACATACACATATAAATTCAGAGCAGCTCTACGGGTTTCTCCAGTTACTCAAGATCAGTACTGTACTAAGTAGGGCTTTTTCCCCACTTGCTGAAATAGCACATAACTAAATATAAATGATTTTTTAAATTCATTAACTTTGATCCAGAAGCTAAGTATAATTTATACAAATTGTTTTATACGCAGTTTTTTCACCAATACATTTTAAAATGTGTTTTAAGACTGTTGCCTGTTTGTTCTTCTTCCAAATAGAAATCTTTAAGGTATATACTCAAGCAAAACTGGCTGCCACAGACTCCAAAGGGGCTTTGCCAACCTCAGAGCCCAGTATTTTACCAGGTACCAGGTCAAGAGTATTTAGACACTGGAAGGAAGAAATAAATGTTTGGTAGGGTTTCAAAAGTTCTAAGATACCTGTCTGCTTCTCTAGTTGCCTAAACACTTTCAAATCTGTCTCTTAATAAATAGTAATGGACTAATACAAGGCACAGATTATCTGGAGCCTACATTTGAAATCTGCTCTCAAACCTCATTTGCAGATTGGCCAGATGGTAATTAGTGTGGAGGTGTTCTCCAGGCAGACTTGCTTTCAGGGCAGGGTTTTTTTTAATTTTTATTGGGGTTGGGGGAGAAGAAAGGGAAGTCTTTTTTTTCAGTTAAGACTAATAACAGCTAGGAAAGTGTGAATAAAAGCCAAGCTACAAAAGAATATTCTCTAGTTTGTTGTATTTAAGAAAGTGCTTGCAATTTAATCCAGGGAGACCAATAAACAGAAGACTAAAATAAAAAGGCAGAAGGCTGCAGTGTCAAAGTGCTGTTAAAGTACATGAGAAAAGCAATCCACTTGAGGTTCATTGTAACACTTCTAATAATGAGCTTCCCATATTTAGACACAAGAGATAGCAAATTCAAACCCCCTGGAAAGGATACAATACAGTTATACAACAACACAGCAAACTGTATTTGTTTTGTTATTACTACCTATGCACCCTATGGTTTCTTTAGGGAAGATGATAAGATATCTTTATATTGTGGTATATAAAATAGCCTGAAATATCTCTTTAACACCACTAACTTACCAAAATCCTTCCCAAATAGTGAATGACCTCCACTTGATGCTAAGCTTGGTCTTAAGCACCACTGAAAAAATAATGTTTTGTTACTGTATTTCTTTGAGAGGTTTTCAAAATCCTTCCAGTCAGTACATGAGATAGGATACATATTGTCGGGGATAAGTTGTTAAAGTGAATTTGAAATGTGCTTCTCAAAATATCGTTTACACATTTACCAGATGGTAAAATAAACATGTAAATTGTTATCGAGTATACACCAACTTTATACTACAATTTTACCCACTGTAGAAATGGTGTAAAAATGTTGAATACAGTGTTACTTGTTCATTTAATAGTTTATTAACATTTTAAATACATTTGGAGAATAGGTTTACTTTTAAAGAAAAAATTACTTTCCATTAATTTTAATCCATTGATCAGGCCAAATTAACCTGCTTGCTTCTACATTCATCATTTACCTTATCAATAATATGATTAGCATAAATACAGTTGGTTCTAAGTATTTGCCTATGCACAGAAGTTACACTTGCTTAATGCAAATTTGTTCTAAAAGACTAGTTTAGCTAGTGCAAAGTGCTAAAAAAAGTAATTTTAAAAATTATAGCGACCAAAATTTCACTTAAAGGTAGCTGTTAGACTAGCGGGTCGCATTGCCACTGGAATTTACTCTTCCATGAGCCACCATACTCATTCAAAAATATGATAATGTGAATACTTTACATATGATGAAACAGAAGGCATGTGCTAACAAAACCCTGTATCCAAAGAAGCACCTAATGATTGTACCATTTAGCAATACACAGAAATTAAAATCTACCAACTCAAAGAATAACCTTTGTCCTTCAGTAAAATAAAAGGTTTTATACATACAATAATTTGTTAATGATCCTGAAGGAAGAGACAGATAAAAGATTTTGATGAAAGACTTTTTGATGAAAAGCTTGTGCTACCTATGACTGCCCTTTCTGTTTGCAGTTCTAACTATTTCTACCAGCCCAGGTCATCAAAAGTACTGTGCTGTAGGATTTCATTTCTTACCTCTCAGACTATGCCAGTTTCCTTTTTGAAACAGTTCATTCTTTTGCTGTCTCAGATTTAGGGTCTCTCCTCATCTCTGAGGAAATATATTCACTCAGTACATTTTATTTTTAGTCTATGTACCCAGCAGACTGAACTAATTGCTCCTTAGAAATGAGTATATCAATTAGTCTGAAAACTCTTCAAAATATCCAAAGATTTTTTTCATCAATCCACAGTAGAATTTTGGATTATCACCTGAGTTTTGTTTGAATTATTTTTGGAGGCTTTTCACAGTATCTAACTTCAATCTCATGCCAGMCTTTAAGCTGTTCACTATTACATTGCTGCTTTACTATCATATGCCCTTGGCAATAAGGTGTTATCACATAGATATAAATAATCTATAATGACTCAAAAGCAATAGCACAAATTTAACTTAAGAGTAAGTTAAATTATCTTAAGTTGTGGTACCTACTAATATAGGATATTTGTTGGATTTACAAACTCCTCCAGAATTCACTAATAAAGAACTCCTAACCAAAATTATCTTTAAGGATGCTCCCCCTGCACAGAGAGCTAGAACAAAAGCACTAGGTAATAAGCTTTAGCAAATCTGTCTAGCTCCTCTAGCTCTGACAACAGAGGCTTGTGGTTTAAGATTTGGAAGTCCTACTGAAAAAATGCAAGTGCCAAAAGCTGCTCCACACTGGATGCTTCATCAGAACTCCAGCAGGATCTTCTAGGAAAGAGGGGGAAAAAAATTGTAATAATAATTTGTATGTGAGCACTTCTAAAGCATCATTTGTGAGTTGCTGTTTTACCAACCTACCTTTTGGATTACACTTTGCAGTCATCGTATTTTGTGAAGAGACACAGAAATATTTGATGATATTGAAGAGGCTGCAATAATAATATTTTAATATGGGAATAAATAATAGCGTAACTTAATTATATATCCCCAAAAGCTCTGGAAAGGGCTGGGTTAGAACTCAGACAGCAATACAAGTTCAGACTTAAAGAAATAACCTAAGTTCATTGGAGGGAAAAACTCAACAACTTATGCAGTCAGGAGTAACAACAGCACACCTRCATTTACCAGTATCCCTCTATACAGTACACAGATGAAGAGTTACAGCAATAATATTCTGTTGGGAAACTTAGAAGTCAGACTACCACCCTAACACATTGGAAGCCATATATTGGCTTTGGTGTGAAAATATAAGCAATGGACTGAAAACAGTAATCACAAGAGGGAATTGTTGAAGAAAACAATGCCTTCGGAGCCTGTGACACTGAGCACCAACCACCTCTGCCAACTAACTTCTAAGCAGAGCCTGAGCCAACACTTCTAATAAAGACAGGGTGATCACTGGAAACTTGTAGCATATGCTGCTATTTACATAACTAATTGTAGCATGCACAATCAAAAACCAGCCAGCTTTAGTATATACATGCAAAATTATTGATTTTTGATTATGGATTTTTTTTATACAGAAGATTAGAAACTGCCAGAAACAAAGCCACAAGTAACAACCATGAAAAAAGTTAGAAGATGCAACTCCTAAATTGCAGAGGCTATTCTTTAGGTGACAGTGTTGAAATTTACAGCTAGAATATAAATCCAGATGTGATTTTATGACAGCTGATTCCCAATCCAAACTTTCGATAGAACTGACATATACAGTCCGTAGTCTGATGGTAGAGATGCTCAAGAAAATTCTTACCAGTCTCAGACAAGCTGTGGTCTGTCATTGCAGGCATTGTAACACAAGATGAATATTTTGCAAAGGATATTGCAAGCTACACTAATGCTGGTCTGTTTGTACAACACATACCTAATCCTTACACAAAAAATTTTAAGAAAAATTTAGTGATGCAGACAAAAAGCATTAGCTGAGTTGCCCCTAAAACTGTGGAGCAAAATAGAAGGACACCAAGATGTGGAAAAATATGGAAGATGGACTAAAGCTGCATTACAATAGCATCATATGAAAAACAGAAAAGCAAACTTGAAATGCATAAAACTCAAAATTTTTCAGGCAAAAGAGCTTGTTTGTATAACCTAGAAAAAAATGCATATTGATTCTGGAATATTCTCCTATTATTCAGAAATAACACTGCTATAGAGGCTAAATATTTAATTATATTGATAAAATCTATACTGGCTAGATACAGCATACTTGTAATGACAGTATAGACTATGGTTTGCTACAAGCTTAAATATTTTATAAAACAAGAATATCATTTTAATCATGTTATTTTAAGATATTTACTGGCCAGTAGTCTTTTGGAAAATGGTGTTAAAATTGTAAAAACAAACAAAAAAACATGCTAAGGGATCAAACTCAGATCAATAGCAGCACTATAAATTATAACGCAACACCCATCAAACTAGGGCTTAAATAATATGGAACAGGTAAAGAGAAAACTCAGAAACAGACACTCTGATCATGCAACTACAAATGCTAAAAATATTAACATTGTAGATTCTTATGAACACCACAGAAAAATGAAAATGTGGCATGTGAAACAATTTATGTGAGTTAAACCCTTTACAACCACAAGAAACTGTATGCATGAGTAAATAAAAAAGTTTGGATGCAAAAGAAAGCAGCCTTCCACAAATCTGTTCCTCTTTGCTAATCCTAAACAAGGAAAGACCCTTGTTTAAGCATCCTCTACAAAAGGAATTAAGCAACGGTTGCTGTGAGTGCTCAAGCTCCAAAGGGACCAAGCCACGGAGGAGCCAGTGAATCAGCCCATGGTAAGAACAAGAATGAAGGAGAGCAGCACAGAGGCTGAAGCTCATGGGAAGCACTGGAGATCGCGCAGGGAAAGGAGACCAGCCCGGAGACTGGCTTGGGACAACTAGTACATAGGCAGCAACTCAGAGCTCTCCCAAATCATCGCCCTTGAGTACAGCAACGTGTACATTATCCTGAACAACTCTCTGAGGGCAGGTTTTGTGTTATAGATGAGGCTGTCTCATACCTACCTGCCCCCAAAAAAGACAGTCCTGCTCACTCCCTGCTGTCCTGCCCTCGTGCACGCCAGTCGTGCTGCCCTCCTCTTGCAACTGCCTCGTCACCAAAGTGACCTCAGAGAGCTGAGCTGGCAGTAAGCTAACCCTCTGAAAAAGGCCTGGGGACGCAGAGCTACACATGTACACTTAAAACCTCTTAGAACCTTATACTGAGGCAGCTGTCGATACCAAAGTAAAATTAAATATAATTACTCTTTAGTACAGTGTGTATTGAGGACAGGTATTCCCCTTGTCCCTTTATGGATGGGAAGTTTGATTGTAATGACAAAAATGCATTTTAATTACCAGAAGAAAAAACACCCCAAAACCTGCAACAGCTAACACTGCTAAAGCAAAACAAACTTAGGCCCTGATGCTACAAAGACTTATTCACATGTTTATGCTAAACTTTATATTGTCATAGAACAATTATTTGTGTTGTGCCTACTGTTAGAATGTATTTGGAAAATGAGCATATATTGCTAATAGACTGTTGGTTTTCTTAGCCTTTTGACTATGTATGTCCAGTGAAAACAAATATTATCCATGAAGCAATCTTATGTCTGCATGTTGATAAAGTAAATTTTTATATTAATTTTTAAATGCCTGATTTTCAATTTTTGGTCTTACACTCATATTACTTTAGTGATGTCTACTTATAAAAAAATTAGTCTGCAATAAAAATAAATTTGCATTTTTTAAATAACATTCATTGATATCAATGGTCAGAGGGAAATTACAGCTGAACAATATATGGAAACACTTTGACTAAAACACTGAAGTGTATTAAAAATACAATACTGAATGTTGATATCAGGTTTTTTTTACTCTGTTTACSCCAAAATAAAGAGTGCTACTCTATAAATAAAACCATAAAGTATGCGAAAAGGAATCAGACATTACAAAATTTCAGACACAAATAAGAAGGATTGAAAATATATGATTAATTTCCTTCCACTTAACTTCTGAACATTTTGTTAATACTAAAGGAATACTGTTGGCCTAGATATTGCCCCCAAATAAGAGACAAATTTTCGGATAACAAACGCCAACCGAACCATTTTTGATCTTACTATGAAGACAATTAAAGCATTTTAAAAATCAGCCTTGACAATAAGTGGAAGTGAAGCTTCACTTATTCTTTTAATCTAAACGGAAATGAAAATGTAAGTACAATAAGACAAGAGTTATCATTTTAATAATTATATTAACATAGGAAAAATCAATATGCAAGTCAAAGTGGCCCTATTCATTCTTTCAAACTGCACCTGCTTCAGACAGCATCTAACCACAAGAGGAAACTATCAGATGATAAAAATCAGTATTGATCTATTGAAGCCAATTAAATGATGCAATTTTACACTAGTTGAGGATTTAATCCGCAGTATTCTGACTACAACTCTGCAACAAATACCAGTCCTCAATTATTATCTGAAATAACTGCTCAATAACGTATTCAAGAATAAAATTGTCAGAACTGTAGAAATCATTCAGAACCATAATTTTGCTGTTAATTTTTCAGTGAGATTTTTGTCATTTCTAAACACGGGCTGCTAAATCATTCAGAGACTTTTGAAAAATGTCCCTACCCCTCATCAGTTAAGCACAATGTTTTCAACAGCTTGATTCAGGAACGGACAATAGAAAGCAAAATTTTTTACCTCTTATTCAATGCTTTGCATCTAACTCAAGTCAAATGTTCTCTTCTCCTAAGCATCAGAAAAGCAAGTAAACTGAGCTACCAGAAGGGAGTTTCTGCCAGGCTTAAGGTAATACCTACATACAAAACCATCGTGGTTTAGAGGTACAGTGATAAGGCGGTGGCAACGCAGGCAGTGGGGAGCGGGGGGAGATGCTTTAATGGTTCATTGAAAGGAGACTTAGCCCACAGAGCAGTTATTTCTCTGTGTTATTGCACCACAGATCTAAAAACGCTGGCACCAATCATAGAGCAACAGGTGAGATAGGAGATGACGCCGTGAGGCCCTCTGCAAACTACCAAGAGGCTGAGTTCCCAGGAGGCAGGGCAGGGCACAGGTATTAGTCCTGGTTTTCCCCAGAGTCCATAGAGCCACCACCATTTCCTCAGCATCTCCAACAGAAAGGCTATGGAAGATAGAGATCTGACACTCTAGCTGTGGTCTATCTCCAATAAATAACATCTCTCCTTCAGCAAACATTTCCACAAAGGTAAATAAGCTGTAACCAGGGCGAAAAATCAATCACCAAATTTGTTATCTAACATTTATGATTTCAGTTTAATTCTGGGTGGGTGGGTGTTTCCATCTAAATTAGGACAACTTTCAGCAACCTAAATTTTTCTTTCCATTCAAAATACGGCAGAAGGACAAAAAAATACTGGTGTTGCTCTCCTTCTCTTCAGTCCCAGACCAATATTATCTGCTTCTTGGATAAGGAAGTGAAAAGCAGTCAGTCTGGAACTAAAAATACTTCAAGAAAGAAGCCTAGTTACAAAAATGAATTCTATAGCATGGGCCACAGAAATTAGGATGTGTCTTTTAGAAAGAAGTTTAAATTATGTTTCAGTGCTATCACTGAAAAACTAAAAAAAATTAAATTATTACATAAGCCAAAAAATAGATTACAAATGACTGAAGTGGAACCTTGTATGATGCACTTTGGTAACTCATCAATGCAGTGTTTCTACTATATTAAAATCAAATTATTAAGTGTATTCTAAATCAGTCAGTCACTTCAAGGTACATGACTATCACAATTATTGAAAAAGGCCTTGATCCTGAAAACATAAATGTCTGTGAATTTTTAGACAAGTGAATAGTCTTTGTAGGACTGACCTCCTACTTTACGTTGTTCACACATATGAACTTGCATGCACGATCAGAGACTAAGGTAGGAATACACATTTACAAGCTATCAACATTTTACCTAAAATGTCTCTTAAAACGGATTCAAAGTCATTACCAGCTGTTTCTTATTTAAAGCTTAAGAAATAAATGCTCATTAATATCAATGTAATACTACAGTTTTACACAGAAATAATGTACCTGAAGTTTTCATCCATTCTGCCCTAAATTTTTTTAAATTAAAATATTATCTACTTATATTTGACCTAAAAAAAAAAAAATTAAAACCAGCAAGATCATTTGCACTCATATCAGCCCTTAGCGTTAGAAACATTACAACTATGAGAAATTAAAGTGATACCATGAATAAAACATCACAGGTTTTATAGTTTAATATATTTTAAGGCCAAAGTTATGTCTAATTAGGAACAGCAGTCCTGCATTTTATGGATAAATGACTATCCTACCTCTCTAAGGAGGAAAATATTATCTGTGTTCAAAAATTTAAGAGAGATACAGGTACATATATTTCAACAAATGGAAACTTTTCGAATGATTGTGCTCTGAAATAAGTGATGCTTTTGTTTGTGTATTCACAAATCAATATGCATTCTGATAAATGCATGAAGTGTTATCATTAAGCTGTGTGGCTCTCTAGATTACTATGAGCATATTACATCTATTTAGTTGAAAGAACGGGGTACTGAATGTGAACAGTCTGCTGCCTTCCATCTACCTAACACTCTGCTTTTTCATTTTTTTTCTTTAACTTTTCCTCCGTATCTTAGCAAGTCACACATTCCCCACTGGAGATCACGTTCATGACAAGTTTTAATATTTAAAATTAAAACTTATGTCCATTCAGCACAGAAACAGCACCTGAAAAACATACTTTCATGCAAAGTCTTTTATTCTGCTGTTCCCAATACCCACGCTTTCTTTTTTCATGTCACAGAGATTTAAAAATTGTCCTCTGTAATTTAAAAAACATTTCCAAAAACAGTATCACTTTACAGGGACAAACCAGAACGTTTCCAGTTGATAAAGTAATTTGTGGGGGAAATACAAAGCACCTGAAAATGCAGACTGCAAAGAAAACCATTTTAACTATAGCAACAGCACTGCATAATGTTATAAAGAAAATTATGCAATTAGGTCCCTTATCAAACTTACGAAGATTCAGATTCATGCCAGTTGGGGGAAAAAAACATTATTGTTCACCATGGTTCCCTTGAGCACTACCTAGGGGAGGGGAGTGATGACCAGACAGCAAAAATTAAGAAGAATGTGTCCCACCTTACGCCTATTCTGCCAATCTGTCGCGGTTGTTCTTCTAGCTCCATAGGTTTACTTTTTTTTTTTTTACTTTTTTTTTTTGCTGACAAGTAATACAAGACAGATTCTTGCCTTCTTAGGATCTTGCAATCTAGTTTAGACATAGCACGTCAAGTGGTGATGAAAGAAGGTTAGGGTGGGTTTGAAAAGATGAGGATTCCAACCGTAAACGATGCAGAGACATCAGTTTGGTAATGTACACATGTTTTGCATGATTCATTGGACCAAAATGGCCAAAGGAACTTAAAAAGCTGTCAAAGGCATCTTTACCTCTGACCTACCTAGTCATCCATCTGCTTCCTCATACTGTCAATCAAAACCCTCCCATCCTTATCACTATTCTATTACACACATTTTCCACAACCATTTCTCCTCCAGCTCTTAAAAAATATCTTAGCAAACATTTCAATCAGTCATTAAAAACCTTGTTAAAATATGCAATGTGTCATCAAATATGCATAGCATACTCGTGCAAAATCTGCAGAGTGCAAATCACTGTATTACATTTGATATAGTATTAACGTGAAATATCGTGGAAAATGTTACCAATAAGAACTTTGAATTACTTTCTATGGATCACCTCTCCTGGAGCTTGATTTTGTGTTATTTCAATAAAGCAAAGAAAGGGCAATAGCATAGATTATTTTACAGAATAATTAAATTAAAAGCCCTCTCAACATGCCTAGAATAATAATACAAATTATACTTCATGTAAAATTCATGCAATTAGTTGCTGGTCTAACAAATTCATGCACAGGGTTTTGCTTCAACTAAACCGAACGTGCTGCAAGTACATTATCATTTACATACACTAGGTCAAAAACTGCATGTTCGAGTCCAGATGAACACAAACATTTTAACGTGTCAGTAAACACAACGTTTAGCAGATACACACCTGCATCTCCAATAATAATAGTAATAATAAATTGACCTACCGACAGGAATAAGCCTTTATTTAACTTCAGCAGCCTTTAGCGCTTCCAATCTCTCGCAGAAATAGTTACGGAATTTTAACATCCTGTTGAAATAGTTAGGGAATAACATTAACCACTCACGCACAGGAAAGGGTTTTGTTCAGACCTGTCACACGTTACGTATTTATCCCAGACCCACCAAATAAAACCCAGCCGGACCCGTTGTGATAAAYGGTCTTTGCGAGGCGGCGGCCCAGCGCCATCCGGGCAGAAAAGCCGTTTTACACGGCGGCTCGGGCGCAGGGCGGGCGGCAGCGGGGCTCGCGCCGGCGACGCCTGTCAGAGTTTCCCGCCTTTCCCAACGGTCGCGCTCCGGACCGGCGGCTTCTGCCCTCCGGGGCAGCGCAAGGGCRGACGCGGCGGCGGAGGGGGACGCCAACCGCTGCCTTCGCAGCCCGGCAGCGGGGAAGGGGGCCCGAAAAGCACCGATTTTTCAGGCCTCGACAGATTCGGGAGGCTGGGTGACATCCCCGCACGCCGGGCCGCGGGCACTGCGCGGACGCTGCCGCTCCGCACCAGGCGGTTTGGGAGGGGCTCACCGCCCCCCCTCCGGCGCCCGGGCTGCCCGCGGGGCTCTTGGGCAAAACAGCCGCTTTTTCCCGCGGCCGCCACTGTCCCTGGGGGGACGCGCTGGATTTGGGGCCGGGCCCCCGCGCCCTCGTTGCGGGCTGACGGCTCGGGCCGCGCTCACCGCGGCGCCGCTGGGCTCCCCCCGACGGCCCGCGGCGAGGCCGACGGCAGCCGCTGCAGCCGGCGGGGCCCCGCTGCGGCAGCGGCCCGCACCTGCGGCGGGGGGACCGGCCGCTGCGCTGTCGGAGCGGCCCGTCGATGCCGCAGCGGGACCAAGCGCGGCGCCCAGGGCAGCTCCGCGCAGAGCCACCGGAGCTGCCGGGCCGCGCTGCCCCGCGGAGCCGGGCGTGGGGGAGCCGGAGCGAAACTCGCCGATGCGCGACACCTGCGCACCGCGGCCGCGAAGGCGCCTTTCCCGAGGCCTACGTATAGGTCTTCATAGCGGCTCCTCCGTCCCCGCCGCGGCCCTGCGCAACACCCGCGGCTCCTCCAGCCGGCTGCCCCCGAAACGGCGCCGGTCCAGGGCAGCCCGGCCTGCCGCACCCGCACGAGGCGGCGCCCTGCGGGGCAGCGCACGGCCGCGCCGGGGTGCCCGTCCGCGACCCGCGCGGGGGGCGAGGCGAGGCGAGGCCGCGGCCACGCACCAGCGCCGCAAACGGCCTAACTCCGTCCTCCGCGCCAGCGCCGGACAACTCTCCAGCCTGCGAAATGATCCAGGCTTTAACCGTAAAGCCCTGGATCGCTATACATCGCTCAAACCCGACTGCGATTTCACGTCCCTCTTTCTCCGAGTGCAAGCCTTCACACTTGGCCAGAAAGCGCATGCTGTCACCAACCCTCTGCCCTACGCTCACCCCCCAAAAAGACAAGCAAACCTACACTGGGAGAGAGGAAKCAGCCCTGGGAACACGCACCTCCAGCACAGGGGGAAAGCAGGGGGCTCCCGCCTGCAGAGCCCTGAACACCACCGGCTCAGAGGAGAGACGAGCTTGCACTCGTGTCTTCCCCTTCGCTCGCCGGAGTCACCTAATTTCGTACTTGTAAAACGGCAAACTGCTTTCAAACACGACGTTAACGTTTTGCCAGGTTTATTTTACTTGTTATACACAGACGATACAAACGGGCAAAAACCGAAACAGTTCTCAATGGAGCATGTACTTGTATAAATTATTCAGTTCCACAGACATAACAGAACAAATATAAAAATCACAACATTCGATTTACAGAAGAGTCAAAAATATACACACGTTTATGACCCTGAATTTCTATTAGGAAATTTCCCCGTCGACTGTAATCTAGACTGAATATTTAGCCTGATGCATATTTCAGTTTGTAATTGTTTTTCATATAAAAATGCATTAATTGTATAGATTTGCTACTCAAAATTCGAAGACTTACTATTCTGCTTCGCCGGGGGGATACCTGGAGGGATAGTACTCCTCCTTCATTAATATAATAAGAGGTTTACAGGAAACATCGCTCTTACTTTCGATGCGTAGTTTATTCCCCAGGAAGTCAGATCTCGGTTAGCTACTTTATGAAAAAGTCAATTCCAAAACTAAATGCAGTAAAATATACAACTCACAATTCATCTTCACTGGACTACACTATGGTTACCAACAATTCAGTCGTCTATATCTTTTTTTTAGATTATTCATTACAAAGATTTACAGCAATATAAAGAAAAAGGGGAAAACTGCAAAGAAATTTGAAAAGAGTTTGTCAGCATATTTGGCACCTGCAGGGACCAGTAATGGATTTGGCACTTGGGGGCAAGGGGGAGGGAGGAATACCACAAAAATAATAATATTGCTGATGTCGATCTATTCCTTTTAAAGAAAAATACAGAGGCAGTTAATTTTGCTTTTGGAAGGCGTCATGCTACTTTAATCGACTTTCCTACGAGAGTTATTTCTGTTCTTTTGAAGGGAAAGCTCAGCTATTTCTTAGCTGTGTTAGCCCAGGGCACGGCGTAATTATTTCATGCGAGGAAYTGCAGAGAAAGTGAGAAACCCATTACTCGCTGCTACAGCTATGAACCATTCTGTATTTCCAGAATCATTTAGAAAGAGTGTTTACCTGGGGAGGCGGGGGGGGGGGGAAGGAAGCAAAAGAAGAGGGGAGGAATCAAGAAATTTAAACAAGAGCTAAGTTTTGTGACTTCACAATGAAAACAAAAATAAACCCCAAACAAATAAGAAAGAAACAAAACCAAAGGAAAGAAAAGTAACCGGTTACAATAAATTAAATACTATGTACAGGCATTTCACAGGCTCTTTTTCCCCACTATTACTAGTATCCCCTATTATCCATCCGTGGTACAAGGAAGGAAGCGCTGCACGGTTTGAGAGTCTACACATCCTACTTATCAGTGGGTTTCGGAGACGTGGAGGGAGCGCCCGCGGCGCAGCGGCCGCTGCCGCCCGCGCCCCCGGGGCGCCGCCGGGGCGGCGCGGCGCGGGGAGGGAGGAGGTGGGTTACGGCTACTGCGCGGCCTCCCTCCCGGGGCCGCGGGGGCGAGGGCGGTGCGAGGGGGCGGCTAGGGGCGGGGGTCAGTGCGCTAACCGCGGAGGAGTTATTGTGCAAAAAGACGGCGGTGCCGGCGGGCGGGGGCCGCGCCTAGCTGTGCGAGTAGAAGCCGTAGTAGCCGATGTCCTTGGCGCAGGTCTTTTCGCAGTCCCGCTGGGTGAGCACCTCGCTCTTGAGGGGCGAGGAGCTCTCGGACACGGGGGTGTCCGAGGGGGAGATCCGCCTCCTTTTGGCCTGCTCGTAAATCCCAGAATCGGTGGAGTCGATGGACTTAATGGACGAGGGCGTCTCGATCCAGCTGGAGTCGGACAAATCTTTGGGCTTGGAGTCCTCGGCGCCCGGCAAGGGGGACCGCTCGGGGGCCAGGCTCTCCGCCTCCTCCCCCAGGTAGGGGTTGCCGGCGGCCATGCGCGCCGCCGCCGCGCTGTTGGGCCAGCAGGACAGCACGGAGCCCGACTTGCTGCAGTACTGCGGGGGGCTGCGCGCCCCCCAGCCCGACGGGTCGGCGTAGTAGCCCAGCGGCCGCCCGGCGCAGCCGGCCGCCTGCAGCGGCAGCGCCTTGACGCCGGCCGCCGCGTAGGAGAGCAGCGTGGCCGCGTTGCCGGCGAAGTCGGTGGCCGTGTCGTAGGCGGAGGCGGCGAAGTCGAGGCGGTTGTTGGCGGGGGCGACGAACCAGCGCTGCGGGGAGGGCGCCCCCGGGTCCTCGGCTTGCTGTGGGGAGAGCAGCCCGTTGGTGTGGGGCACGCTGCGGTCGGCGCCGGGCCCCGGGCCGGCTCCTGCCCCGGGGTGGAAGCGGGACTTGGCGTAGTTACTCACGAACTGGTCCTGGAGGAAGGAGCCTGCCATGGCGTAGCGGGCCCCGGGCACGATCTGCGAGCGGGGGGAGTCGTTTGGGGACGGCGTCAGCCGGTCCATGTCGCAGCCCGTGTAGATCCTGCCAAAGACAAGGGCAGAGAGCTGGGTGTCCGCGGCAGGCCCCCCGCGCCTCGCCGCCCGCCTGGGCGCAGC
>NW_020450727.1:534252-538621 GCF_003343035.1 Apteryx rowi
CGGAGAGCCTTGATGTGCAACGCGGCGGGGAAAGGCACCGAGAGCAACTCTTGCGCGGCGTGCCTGCCTGTAATAGGTTCGYGCTCAAGGGGATGGAGGTATCGTGCTCTTATCTGAGCTCCACATCCTAACGGCTTTTCAAGGTATCTCGGGAAATCCTGCACTGTGACACATTGACCGGTCCCAGCAGAAGCGCAACAGGCAACCCGGTCATTTGTAGCGAACAGCATGAATGGCAGACTAGGGAATTATATCGGCTGTTTAACACTTATTATTGAGAGTCATAGACGAACCATCAACATTTTACTGAGTTTAAATTAAGCTAATCTTTAAACACCTACTGTAGGAAATGTAAAACCAGACGCAACTAGTGTTCTCTGCGTGGCCTATATATAATTCTCCCATGCTGGGCTGCAATTTGCGATTATAAAAACTTTAATGGATGAATAACTACTATCTGTATTTAATTCAGGCTAAAACTGTGCTTTAATTAACCCTCCACGCCTCCTGGAATTTCTTATCCAAAATAAACTTGGCCCTTAAACAAATTCAACGTGCTAGACAACATTGAAGCTTCCCCCTCCCCCCGTCTCCTTTAAAGTGACGCCCTATAAAGTTTTTCCTATTAAAAAGAGAAAAGCACTTGCGGCTGGGGGTGAAGGCCACGAAGCCTGTTCAGAGGCCGCGCATCCTGCTCGCGGAGCTGGCGGAGCAGCGCGAAGGCGCGGGCGCCCTCCGCGGCTCTGGAGACCGCCGGGCCCCGCAGCAGCAGCCGGCTGCCCGCGGCCGGCGCGGGCGACCCCCGCCCCGGGGCGAGGGGCGCAGACGCGCTGGGTCCCGGGACCCACTGCTCGGCCCCGGGCCCCTCTCGCACCGCTTCAGGCCTCGGCGTCTTTTCCACCCTCGCACTGAAATCCCACTGCTGGGGGGAGCCGCGCTGCGGTGAGAGCGCAGCGAGACTTAAGCAGGCGCTGAAGCTACGCGCGGGCTTACGCGCTCTGCAAGCGCTGCGAGGGAGGCCGCTCCCCGCCGCCTGTTCAGAGAGGAAAAGCGAGGTTTTCTCGCTCGAAGCCGCCGCCCCGTCCTGCAGAGCCGGAGCCGGAGCTGGCGGCGGCGCAAGGAGCCCCGGCGCCACCCGCTGCCCGCGCTCGGCCGGCCCGGGGTCAGCGGGTGCCGGGGGCCGTTGCCCTGCGCCTGGGCGGCAGGAGCCGTCGGCGCCCGCTGCTGCCGGCCGGGCCGGGCCGGGCCGAGCCGAGCCGGGCCGCCCCCGCTCGGCTGCCGGGGGTCGGGGCGCCCAGCCCCTGCGGCCGCGCCAGGTCGCCCGGCCAGGGGAGCTAAACCCCCCGAGGACCTGGGGCGCACGAGCAGGGGCGGCACCGGGGCGAGCCGCGAAGAAAACTTCGGAGTCTTTAGCTCCACCCAGAAGGGGGGAAAAAAATCCAACCCCAGAGAAGAACAAAACGAGACGAAGAAATTTTCCTCCGGACACCGGGGCTGCGAAGCCCGGGTTTATTCAAACGAGGCGCGTTGCCCAGCGCCTGAGCCCGCGTTTCACAGGTGCCCTAGCGCGCAAGTGGGTAGACAGAAACTTGGAAACGGGCGCAAAGACAAACGCCAGGGAAAACCAACAACAAACCGTCACAAGTGCCAACGCAAGATGCGGGCTTAGGTGCAGGGAGCGGGCCCCCAGGCGCGGAGGCGCCCGCGGGCTGCGCAGGGCTGCGCGGAGCCCGGCCGCAGGGACAGCGCTGCGCCGCCGCCGCCGGCCCCGCGGAGAGCAGCAGCCGTCCGGGAGCGGGGCCCAGCGGGGGCTGAGCGGCCCCTGCGCTCCCGCCCCCGTCGGGGGAGCTTGYGAGTGCCTCCTTCTCTCTCGGAGGGCTCTAAAATGGCCTGACATGACACACTTCAGTTTTCAATGAGCCCGATCCGCACCTTAAAGCCTCCCGCTTTGACATACGTGCGCGGTCGGCAGAAGGGTAATAAAAATCCGGTTTACTTACGTGTCATAATTGTCTCGGAAGCCTTTTGCGAAAGGGTTGTGGTCTATTTTCAATTGTGTGATCTAGGGAAACAGAGGGCCAGAAGGCACGTTGTGAAAGCACGAAAAATATACCCGAGTACAGCCAACATTTTTTTTAAAGAACCATGCAATACTCTAGTCGATCAAATTGCCTCTCTTTGAAATGTGGAAAACAAAGCTTTAGCATGCTCTCAGAGATCAAAGTCGAATTTTAAGATTCACTTTAATCCCTCCAAAATTGCAGTAAAAATTACTATTTAATCCAATGTTTTCAGAAGTGTAATTATTCACGTTGCATGGTTATGAATACATTGAAAGCCCGAAATGAGGCGGAAACGCACCGCAAAACGGTAGTTGAGTTTACATTTGCAACTAGCAAAATAATTAAAGCAAAAATGTAGACTGAGCATATGTCATTTGAAACAAAAAGGGGGCACAAGTCTATAGTAAAAACAGATCACTGCAAAACGTAGCCATGCATTAATGAAATTTTAATTTGAGGAAGTTGTTCCATCACCCCCAGTGCAGTCAATGAGGTTGTTAATTGATTTTTGCAGATTTAATGCTTAAGCTCTACCAGCTATCTGAGCTGTTCCCAACAGGAAGATAAAAGCCACAGATAAATATCGGGCTCTAGTTTTAGCAGCATAAACGCCAGGAGAATTCCTGCTTAGCCCCTCAAGGAAGCTGGCAGCTCGCAAGGAGCAGCCCGCTCGGGGGATCCCGGCTGCCGGGAGCCTAACGGGAGACTATCCGGGGAAACGCGAAAAAGCGCAGACGTCTGCGGCAGGCAGATCGCGCCGAGTGTTTGAGAGTCGCGAGCCTCGGCGGCGGCAAAATGGCAACTTTAAGGCCGGGGATGGGAAGACCCATCCCCGGGCTCAGAAACCCCGGCGCCGGGGGAGCGGCGCGGCGCGGAGCGAGCGCGGCGGCCGGGCCGGGTCGCGCCGCGCCGCCCCGGGGGCCCCGGCGCGAGCCCGGGCGGCGGCGCAGGGGCGGCCGCGAGCGGAATAGACCAGGGAGCTCTTTACATCGGTGTTTTGGTAGGCGGTGACTGCTATGAACTGGGTCTCGGGGAAGGTGAAGGTCTGCACTCTGCCCGGCTGGTTGGTATCCTCCGTCCCGTCTTCGTTCACCTCCACCACATGCAAGCGGGGCTGGTATTTGTGTAGGGACTGCAGAACCACCATCTGTCAGGCAAAGAAAGGGAGGGAGGGAGGGGGCCGGGAAAGAAGAGGGGATTAGAGCGAGAAGGACGGGAACGCGGTGCGGCGGCGGAGCGAGCCGCTGCCGCGGGACCCRCCGCCGCCGCCTTCCGCACGGCTGCGGGCTTCCGCGCCGCATCGCGCAGCGGGGCGAGACTGGGCAAGGCACTTAGAGCCTGCAAGGCCATTAGCAAAATAAACGAGGGGGCTTTTTTTCCTCCCCCCACCCCCGTTTTTTTTTTTCACCTGACCACACGATCTAGGAAAATACAGATCCGATCGAAGACTGCAGGGTTTTGTCTAAAGCAACAAAAAAAAGGCTTGCAGAGCATCTGCGTTTCTCTCACTGACCTGCCCGTTGTTGTTTGATGCTCCTTTATTGTTTGTAAGTTTTAGTTTCCCAAAGGAGATTTCCTGACGCATCCAGTGGGCACCCGTGTTGGGGGAGTCGGGGTGCATGTACACACGATTTCCTAAGCAAAACAACAAAAAACACCACCACATCACAGTTCACCCGCATACCCCGGTTCTGCCACTGCAACAGAGCACGGGGTCTAAGGAGCCCATTAAAGTTAACAGCATTTTACTGCCGAAACTCCCTCCATTTTAGCCGAACAGGGTTAAAACAGCATTTTCTGAACACCTTTTACTCTCTCCTCCACCCCCCCTTTTTTTTTAAAGCATCGCTGGCCCCTTCTCGTTTAAGAAGTCGCCTGAGCCAGTCCACAAAGGCTTTAATTAATCATTCTCACCTACATATGTGTCGGGAAAAGTGTTAATTGGAGGAACTTGCCTTGTACATTGGTGTCCGCCTTGCCGCAAGGAACCCATTTGCCTCCCTGAAATCTCCAGTGGTTGGGATCCGCCAAAATTACATCCACAAAAATATTGTAATGAGCCGTGGGATCGAGACCAGAAATATTAAAACTTAGGAAAGGGAACATGCGCCTATTAAAAAAAAAAAAAAAAAAAGAAATCCACCACCAGCGATACACACACAGAGGAACCAGCCCGTTGTGCATTATCCTCAGAGCGCCTAGTAGCGACCGGGAAAAAAATCAAAAGAAACTCCCTCCCCGAAGCGTCGAGCTTGCCGTGGGGAAGGGACACGGGCAGCGGGGACGGGGACCCTCCGGGAGGCAGC
>NW_020450727.1:538794-540687 GCF_003343035.1 Apteryx rowi
GTCCGCGCGGTGGCTTACCTGCCCTGCTTCGTGATGATCATCTCCGTCTGGTGCCGGTGAAATTTCAGCCAGAGTGGCCTGTTGCACAGGTAGACCTGAGCCTTGCCGGGGACTAGCCCCGGCTGGGTGGAGGAGAACTGGTAGAAAGGTGCCCCTTGGTAGGAATGGCCATACTGCTGGGGGTAAGGGTAGCCCGCCGTGGGGTAGCCTTGCGGAGAAGAGTTGGACAGGAGGCTGTTATAAGCTCCGTTGGTGATCACAGGATGGTGAGCCATGTAGCGGCTGGGGCTGGCGATGGAGAAGGCTGGGTGAGCAGGTCCATGCTGGCTTGGGTAAGGGAACATGGTACTAGGAGCAGAGGCAGCAGACTGGGGCTGGCTGGACTGAGAGAGCAGATAGCGATCTGCAGCAGATCCATCGAAACTGTGACGAAGCTCAGAGACCCCGTCCAAGACGGGAGAGAGTTTATTTCTCTGGACGTCCCCTGGTGTGTCCTTGGAGTCAGGAAAATTGTCTGTATCTGACTGATTCGTCATCCCCCTGGTAATTTTTTTCAAAGGTGAACTTCTCTCCAGGTTGTCAGTGGTCGAGATAATGGGATGATCATGCAAGGCAAGCTCAGATCCGCCTGCATGTGGGTAACTGCTGCTCACATTGAGAAATTTCTTGGAGAGCATGATAGAGGGAGAAAGACAATGCTCCAGCTGCATAGCTCTAGCACCACAGGAATAACCCTTCAGTCCCTGGTTCTGGAAGGGCTCCTTAGTATCAGAAGCTAGACATCCTGGGACCCTCACTAGACAGAAAGCACTTCATCCACCAAATGCTTCCCAAACGTTTGATTTACTTTTTTTTTTTTTTTTTCCTGGGAGAAGAGATTGGCCAATTGACACTATGCAGCAATCAGGAAAGACTCACTTTTGATCTTGCTGCTTGTGGAGAGGATGAAACGGCTTCTGCCATTGGTTAACCGCTGACAGTAATTTAATTAGATAGACATTAATTAGGATAATCACCTGGCTCCTGGTCGCGACGATCATGGCAAATTGAAGGAGATGATTTTATTGTGAGATAGAAGGAAGGCGAGGGGGGAAGGGAAGTGTGTGTTTGCTATAAGAGCTCATTATTACGTGACCTTTCTAGCATTTTTTTTTTTATGACTATAGCTGGAAAATAAACGCGAAGCCCTGCATTTCCCTAGCTATTGCGTGCGCGCCCCTTTGTACAGCCGAGCCGAGCCGAGCCCGGCTGCTGGGCTCTTCAAGCACCCCGGCGCGGCGCGCTGCCCCTGCCGCGGCGCTGCGCGGGGCTGCGCGGGCGCTGCCGGCCTCGCCGCAGCGCCGCGGTGCCCCGGCGCGGCGCGCAGCACCGCTCCGCGGCCGCGTGGAAGAGCCGACGCCCGCGCAACTCCCCCGCCCCCGTGCCCGCTTCACGGGGGGAAGCGGAGCGCCCGTCCCCGGTAAACTCCGCGCAGGCTGCCTCCGTTCACAGCGACAGCGTATCATCTCTTTTAAGTTGTGAAATAATTATAAGCCGTACCGCCGGAGTGCCCTAATGCATTTGCCGCGATGTTTACGGGTTCTTTAGTAAATAAATATTTGATCTGGGTGCTGTAATGCCGGAGGTTATCAGCAACACATCGCAGAAGGCATCCATCTACCCATCCAGCTCCGGATTTCTTTCCACTTGATGTCTGTTTTCCTTCAGTGACTCAATCACACAGACAGCGCTAGGAGAGGAGAGATCTTTTGTAATAGATTTGTCATAAGCGATTACCTCGCCTCACGGAAACGCGCTGCCGCCTGCCCAGCGGGCCCTTCTCGGGGAAGAGACCTGGGACGGGAGAGGAGCCCAAACCCTTCCGCCGCCGCGCGGAGCCGCCGGCCCCGCCTG
>NW_020450727.1:540893-547534 GCF_003343035.1 Apteryx rowi
AGCGCGGCCCCAGCCGTGCCTGCGCTGAGCAGCCGGCGGTCGCCGCGCCGTGCGCCTCTGAGCTCTGGGCTAAGTGAAGGCAGGACCCTCCACGGGGTGAAGATGTGCCAGAAGAGTTCAGGAGAGTTGCGTGTCCCCCCTGCCTCTCCTATAGCTCCTGCATCAGTGTCCTCGATTTTCCTTTCCTAGGCAAGCCTATGAGTTTTAACAGCACCGATTTTTGCCTGGGGAGGAGCTCTCTTGCTTCTTTTTTCTTAATATTTTCCCCTTTAGGTGGTTGGACTTCAGGTGTTTTGCAGATCACACCTCTTTCCAGTTGACACCAGCAGCCTGGTTCAAATTTTGCTGACGGCTACTGCAGCCCGGACCATCCTGTGACAAAACCAAACCCCAGACGTATTCAGCTGAAGCCAGGCTGAAACTTTGCAAACTCTACCTGGGAGAAGGCTAGAAACCCACATCGCTTTCCAAACCGGGTATTTCCACACTTACGAACCTCTCGGCAATCTAGTATTTTTTTCTGTTGCTTAACTGTGATCTAGTGCAGTTATTTGGTGTTTCATGGAAGCTTGTCATACATGCTCTCTGCAAAGAAATTATTCTAATAATCTTTTATGAAGCAAAAAGCGAGCACAAGTTTACTGTTTTACTCACGGTCTGTTGGTACGGTACATGCAACCTCCCATACCATACCTTCTTTCAGTGCTAAGAAAATAGTTTTAGCAACAACAGTATTAACTACCGTTTCTGACACTTGTTTCACTAGCGTTTCCACCCTTGCACTCCCCTGCTTGAAACTGATTGAAAGCTAATGGATTTAGATATACAGGCAGGAGATGGGTCAAAACACAGATAAACACTGGGAAATGCTGCCCTAAATTACATAGCTAAACCCATATAGTTGCAGAGCTGCAATGAATTCAGTGGTATACTGCCAATCACATGGAAGTGTTAATATATGCCAAAAATCTTCAGTGTGCACAACTCCTAAACTGGTATAATAGGTGGATATGCAATGGCAGGTGGTGTTATAGAATTGTTGTAGAATGAAGGAGAGAGGCTTGCTAATACAATATGCCAGTCCGTGCTGACAGGTGACGAGGGGTCAAGCTGTTAATGAAGGTCTGCTCTGCTGCGGCTGGAGGCTCAGAAGGTGGCTGCTTGGAAACCTCTTTCTTCCTCCAAGATGCTATATGAGCTGCTGCTTTTCAGGTTACTGCATGCATGCACGCACGCACGCTTCCAAATGCTCTATCTCCTAAAACACCGGGCAAAAAGCAAGAAAGATGCCACAAACCACAGCCTCATGGTTATTCATGCAACATCTTTGTGAAGGGAAAATTGTGCATCCAAGTCAGACTGAGCACTGGACAGAGCAGAGTACTACAGCCCATGCTGCAGGAGATCTGCTTCTCCCACGGATTGCTTTCAGCTACCCCCTGCAAGATGGAGATCTGTCAAAACTAATTTAGAACGTGCAAGACTCGCTGATTTAGCTCCTGCTTACACTGGCCTTTCATGCATTGCAATACGCTGCAGCACTGCAGCAGCTTCTCTTGTTCTGCAGTGCCACGTGACCTAAGACCTGCCAAGCTACATGTCCCCCTCACACCGCAGTGTGTGCGTGTGCGGCTCTAGYGGCACTGCCACGATCTAGTGGCAGTGAAGCCCTGCTGGAAGACAATGCTGAGGTGCAGTGCCCTGGCTGCTGCTCCATCTCACCCTGGGATGCAGGTGCACCACGCTCCAGGCAGCTGCGAGGCCCGAGTGCACCCTTGCTCACCCATGCCAGGGTCGTCAGTGCAAGTTGCCAGAAAGCACTTCCACTTAACATGTAGCTTATTAAGCAAATGTGTCTTATGTCTCCATTTTCCCTGTGTCATGCTCTAGTGCCCACTAAGGGGCAGGGAGAAGGCCCTAAAGGAGGGCAGCTGAAAAAAATCTGCATTTGTTTCCCTCTGAAGTAAATGCATGCTAAATATACTTTGAGATAATTATTTAAAAATAGTAAATTGGCTTAAATATGAAATTCCAAACAAAAGGAAAATGTTTGAATTGTAATGAACAATAAGCAGAAAATTACTGAACACAATATGGAAAAATAAGACAAAATTTTATGGCGTATTTTTCACTATGCAAATGAGTCAAATCATTTAAAAATTATCTTTAACAAAGAGATGCATGTAGCAGTTTTAAAACATTCACCTGCCTCAATTAGAGCAGTTTATTAAAAAAAATTTCTAGTAGTTAAACAAAATACTGTGCATGAACAGAAAGAGAGCACTCTTGATCAGACTAAAGAATTAAATCAGCCTAACTACTATCCAATACTTAAGATTTGGGAGAGCGGGTTTTTTTTTTTGTTACTTGGCTTTGTCTGCTTAAAATCCAACAATCAACCCACCTACCTTCCTGTGTTTCCCTCTCTAGTCAGTGGGAAGGGTTTTAAATGTCACATTCCAGTTGGGACTCATATATATATATATAAAAATTAATATATATATATATATAAATATGGACATCTCATACACCTTCCCTCCTGTCAGGCCTACTTTCAAAGGATAATCTTCTGATAATCTAGAACAGCCTCTGCTATTTTAATGTTTATTCTTGGAATACTGCTATTTATGACCCTGCTTGTAAGAGCATTGTGCAATTCAGTTATCAGCATAGCTGAATTCATTTTCTTAAGGTCAGTTGTCCTCTGTTGATATTACAGCTTGAACAATATTGAAAGGGAACCATCATAGCAATTTTCAGTATTTTGTTTTTCATGTCCTCTGAATTCAGTGCTACTACAAGATTTTCTGTGTCAGTAAAGGAATTTGGTAATCAATGGGAGGCAAATTTAATTTGAGAATTTTTGCTATCCTGCTAATTAATATCTCAGTAGTTTTATAGTGGGTGGGAAAGTCAGATTTTACCTGCACAGCTTTTTCCTACACTGTTAATTTCTCCCAACTTTCACAAAAAAAGGCCTTCCAGCACTTAAGACAGGTTTGTAAATGTATTTTTATTATGTTGCAGCAATCAAAATATATATGTACTACTGATTTCCCCCTCCCCCATATTAAATGAAAATGTAATACATTTTGCCCACAATGTGTTCTTGAATTGCTTTGGAATCTGTAAAGACCTTGACATAAAGAAACTGAAGCAACGGCACAATTAGAGACTGAAGGTGTTATTGTGCTGCACTTACATTGCAAATGAAGTCAGATGTCTTCGTTTAATCAAATATAGCCTCAAAAGTCTCTGGTTGTGAGTATTCAAAACAATAAACAAATATACACAGAAAACATCACAAACAGTAAATTGGTTATTTAAATACAACTGTATCCAACATAGCAGCTAAACACTGGACAATGTTTGAGGTCATCAGCACATCCACATGCTCTTCTAAATGACGTTTGGGGTCCTGAAATACAAAGTATGCCATGAGACAAATGACTACAACATATCACTGAAGGATTTCATGTATTTCAGTTCTATTTAAGATGACTGTGAATTAAGGAACATAGGCTAGTGAAGCTCCCAAGTTTTCCTTTCTAACTAACCTGGCAAATGACTGAATTTCCATGAATAAGATTTGATTAGTCCTTACTGTCATTCAGAGAAGTTGAGGATAGGTTTAGGAAGTAAATTTCTATCCAGCACCTGAAAAGAAACCATGACAGCTCTAAGTTTTACAGGACAGCACAAAACATTTGGAATGGTCTCCCCAGGGTTGGTAAAGCTCTTATTGATTTCAACTATCCAGAATTTCTCTGTCTGCCAGTGGTCTCCAATTTAAGAAGTCAGGTCCATTAAAACCAGAAAAAAAATATACAAGGTAAATTCAGAGTAAAAATTACTCTACTGGTATCAACCAGCTATTTCAATATGCTAAGTTTGGTATAATAATACTCTGTGATATTGCCAGTATGAATGCAACACGAATGCAAGAAAATTGCATACCAAAAACATTATCTAGTCTACAAAATATGAGAGCAAGTACAAAAAGCTCTTCAAAGCTATTCTGGATTAATATTTCAATTGATGTATTTACATAGGTATTTCCTGGGAGGGAAAAAAACAAAAACATGTGGAGCTGGAATTCATACTACTTAAATGTAAACCAAAATGTACACCACAAAAGTTTACAAGCTCATATAGTCATATAGTAAATTAATTTAATAAAGCCATATAAAATATTTTAATAAAATTTTAGATGAAATCCTGATACTATGCAGATCAATGAGTATTTTAGTATGCACCTCAGTGAGGCCAGTATTTTAATCCTAGTTCTGGTATGGTGCAACATGTTTTCGGATCTTGTATAAATTTGTATTCTAATCCTGTAAAGACTCAAACAATCTAACACATAGTCTTTGAATAGTCTTATTAACTGCAAGAAAATTAACATATTTATTTCCATCAAAAATGAAAAAAAAGCCTAATAATATATTCAAATGTTCTGTAAAACTGAATGCTAAGCCTAAACAACATTTTGGAAATACACATCCCCACACACTATTACTCAATCAACGTGGGCATTTTTGTGCATTTGCAAAGAATAATAAGATTATTTCTGGCTGTAAACTTAACCATAATTTTTTTTCAGAATTGCATTTAAGTAATTAATCTTCGATAAATACTGAAAAATTAACAGGCATGTTTCAGAAAAATCTCTAAATTTTATTGTTGCATTTGGAACTCTTCAATCAGAAAAAACTTTTAAAAAGAAAAAAGATCAAAATAAAGATTTTTTCCACATATGCGTAATGATTTAAATGACAAATGAAACTTAGGTTCTATTTGAGATGATGTCATAACCCTTAAAAATATAACCCTTCCTACCTACTTACATGTTTTATTATATATATATATTTATGTATATGTAGGTGTGCATAAGCACGCACACACACATATATATATAAATCTGTGTGTGTGTGTGTATATATATATATATATGTGTGTATAATACAGATTTTTTTTGGCCATTGTTCTGAATGCTACAGAAATACATGAGTGACTGAACAATACTACAGATACGTTTTGACATAGCTGCTAGAAGCTGACATATAAGAGCAATCCAGAGTCCTTTAAATTCTTCTAGTACTACTAACAATACAATAAGTGCTGGTCCTTTAAGGACTTATTGGATGTTTTTAAAGCTATTTCTTGTTTCCATTGCCATTCTTGAATTTTGAAGACAATCTCTTACCAATTTGATTTCTGTCCTCCTCTCCCCCACCACAGTACATTTCCTCAATGTTTAGATTAAAATCAAATGTAGAAATAGTTTTCTGTCAAGTTCTCTATAAGGATACTGTAGCCTGATATTGCAAAGAATAGATTGGATTGAGTAGGTGTTTTAAATTTCAGATATGGTCCTAAACTGTTTTTCTTCAACATCAGTTCAAAGCAATGCAGCTTATTTGCGTACGTGTGTACTGGAGCTAAGCATCCATCCACAGTGTGATCATGAACTAAGCATAGAGGTGAACTGGTTCTTTAGCCATGATAATTCACAAACCAACACCCTGCCTTTTTGTTTGTTTGTTTAAGTTTCCATAGTTTTGGCCTCTCCATAACACTAAAACAGACTTACATATTTTTGTCTCTCTCCTTGGGGGAGGGGGGGGGGAAGGAAAAACTACCATATCTGAATAGTATTCCTCAGCAAGTAATACAAATGCATGTAGAACATGACTTGCAGGTATTCTGCAGATAATCTAAAGTCAAAAGCTGATTGCTCCTGACACAACAATATTCAGCAAAAATAAATTAATTATTTGGAGAGTTGAGAATATCTTGTACATAGAACTAAAATCACCTAGGCACATGTAAGGAAATTAATATTTAGAATGAACCAAGCTTATCATTCCACCTCACTCTAATTCATTGCACCTCACCTGCTTGCCAACATTTTTTATTGCCAGCTGTTCAGGTGTCATCTTATCTTCTTCTTCAACAGCCTGTGAAAGAAACACAGAAAAGGTCAGTGTTTCAGAATTCATTTACTTTTTCCCCAAGCCACAAGATTCTTAAAATATAATTCTCTCTCTCTCTCTCTTTTCTCTCTCTCTCTCTCTCTCTCAAAAAAAAAAAAAAATCAAACAGCAACACATTTCAGAAAGTCAAAAGGAAAGGTACTTCAGCTTTTCAGCAGACATGGTTTTAATTACTAAGTGTTAGTGCAAAAGATCAAGGGGAATACTCATGAATGGTTTTATTGTCAGATAAGCAAGACGTATTCACCAAACTGTTTTAAGTAAAAGTCTTAAATGATGGGTATTGATAGTTAAAGCAGTAACACAAAAATCAAACATATTATTACCACGTTGTTCCAGCTATCGGAGGTTTGATCCTCAGTAAGTCTTTATGTACTCTTTAATTCGAGTTACCTATTTTAATATATTTTTATAATGTTCTGTTGTCTTCATATATAGTGTCTGTATAAAGTAAATCCACTTACTTACCTAGTAAATGCAATATTGATTTTTGTTGTTTTAAGAGCAAGAAGTTAAAAAAAAAGCACCTTTATAATATCAGGAATGATTGACACACTACTTAGAGTGCTTGTTGAGATCTAGAATTTATAAACAAATTTAAGTGCAAGTGCTAATATTAAAACAGTACAAATAACTCTGATTCCT
>NW_020450727.1:547539-593223 GCF_003343035.1 Apteryx rowi
TTTTTTTTTACAAAAGTAATATTTTCTTTATCCAAAAGAACATGGAATTAGGCTCTACAATGAGTAAGTGTCTATCAATCTATCTATCTAATGGAATGATATGGATAGACCTTTATTCTACTATGCTGAGATCTGGTCAAGTAGCCCTTGACTGAAGAAATGAAGAATTACAATCAATTGCTTATTTTGAGCTACAGGAGCCGCACATTCTCTTGGCAAAGTGTAAATACAGAATTGATGTGATTATTCCCATTTTAAAGCTAAACATATAATTAAACACTTTGCTAGTTTAGATTGGGATAAAAAATGATTGAAGAGCTATTCTGGTACTTCAACTGGCAACTACACAGAGAAGTGATACATAGTTGATTAATAACTCAGGAACACAGTCTCTGCAAGACCATTATAGCCATACTTGTGCCTAATTTAACCAAATCCAGTCCCCTGAGAAACTCTTTGCTGAAAACAGATCATACAAAACAGCATAAAATTCCTAATCCTGAAAACTGTTATGATAATAAGCACCAAGATCCAAAAGAGTTCCTGCAACGATTGTTCCATTTCTAGTCTAGTCTTTTACAAGTCATTGTGAATAAGGTTTGTGACAATCAGCTTTTTACTTCAGAAATTAAGTAAAAAATTCCTTCACATCATAAACAGTTGCAATTATACTGTCGTTATGGAATATGAGTACCTTGTTATAATTCTTAGCTAATTCCAACATCTCCTTCACTACTGTTTCATTGAGTTTGCAATGTTCACTGTAGTCCTGAAGTGTCAAACCCTCCATCCAACTCTTCTTATGCAAATTTAGCAACATCTGCAAAATAAAAACTGCTTAAAACATGCATCATAAAATACATTCATAATACTATGAAGATGTTTGACAGAAAATATATAGAAGTAAGAACGTAATGAAAAATGACTGAACTTGTGATGTTTAAATATGGCAAACACAATAATCAAATATTCTTTTAGAGCAGACCATAGATTTTTCTGTAAGTTAAGATCAAACTTTTTGAGGCCTGAATATGAAAATGAGGCATAGAAACCAAGGTTAAATTTACTTTGATAGGGATACTTAGGTTTTGCTTCCATTTTTGTATTTTTGCTGTAGGTTGAGAAAGCACAATTGCATTGTAAAAGAAATAACAGGAAGGTGAATATTCTAGCWACCAAATAGACAATAGTTGAGCTTCTGGCCTCTGTCAAACTTGAAAAATATTTTAATGCTTTGACTAAACACACAAGGAAGATATTAGGCTTCACTGATGAACCTGAACTATATGCAAGCAGCTGTTAAAGTTGTGAAGTGAACTTCTATAGCAAATGAAGCAAGACTTGTGTTTGTCTGACAAAACAAACAGCCCTAAAAACAACATGATAAAACAAAGTAGATTTTTTTTATGGTGATAAACACAGGGACTATTAGAACAACATGATGTTTTTTACTTGAGATTCTGATGATATTCTTGAAAAGGTGAAGACATAACTATAAAGGCAATTTCCTGATTTTCATACTTAAAGAACGCATATTCCACAGATGATCTGCACACACAAGGACTGTAGGGAGGATTCTTTCAGCAAACAGTTTCAGCTTGCTTCCAATTTATAAACATTTACTACAGAAGTCTTTGAGAACCCATAAAACCTGTAATTCATATTACCTGAATAAAAGTGACTTTTTCATTGTATATACTTCTCCCCAAAAACGTGGCTTTGGACCACATGAACTGAGTTAGAAGTTTTTGTTAGGCAATTTATATTAGCAAGATCTTAGCAACACACAGAGTCAGTTGTAGGCAAGTTGCACATGGACAGCTTAGCTAGGTTATCTAGATTTTGAATTACGGTATTGTGTGATAGGCTCATCTATGAGGGACATGAAGCGTGTACTCTTCTTATTATAAATGGAGTTTAACAGACCACCACATGAGAGGTTTTTCTGAAATAGGAACCTGCTTTATCAGAAATTTATGGAGATACTTGCTGCCTCACAGATTCAAGTTCTTATAACTTAGTCAAAATTATTCAGTGACTCCAACGGTAGTCATTTACATAATGTAAAGCCATTAAACCCAACATGCACTTGGAACTTCAGAAAAGATTGGATTGGCCAAACCATTGCGTTTTAACAGAAACAACCTCTGGAAGCTTCATAACCATCTCCTGAGGTAGCTGGTTTTGATGAATCAGTTTCCATATACAGATTAGCAAATGCTCCTGAGGAACACTGAGGTCTCGACAGTGCGATTCTGTCCTAAAAAGGGCTATGAATTTCACAAATTCTTCTCAACTCCCTGATTTGCATATATATTTTTCCATGATTCAAAGCTGTTTTTCTTTTTATTACTTCTAGCCCCCTAGAAGTCAAAGTTAAGCGAGAAAACTATTCTGACCTGTGCATCATGAATTCCAACTGTGAGATCAACTTGTAACTGTAATGAAGCCATGAGCACGCACAGGCATAGCTGAGAACAGAATTTGGCTATTCAAGCCTTAACTTCAGTAGATGATAAATAAGCTTTATTTCTTTTTTGTTCGGCTGGCTGAGGTTGTAATGCTAGAGGATTTTACTTGTAATATGAGGAAATTTGATATTAAAGTTACCAGCACTCAGTGAACAGTATTTTTTTTTTTGCAAATGTACAAAGTTAAGTAGGACATCACTACTTTCTGAGAGTAGATGAAGTCTTGGGGAGCTCCATTCATACCACACGGAAGCACTTTCTGTTGAAATGATTACAAGCCAATGATTATCGCCAATAAAAACCTGAGAAGCCTTTGTTATGCAATTCCATTCTGGAAAATACAGTCTTACAGCTTCAGGAATTCCAGCCTGTAACTGCAAACCTAATGCAGCTAGTATGGCTTTCAGCCACATCTCTGAGAACTTGAAACTTTGCAGAAACCTATTAAGTGTTCCCAGCATGAGGACTTTCCAGCACTGTACAACCATTTCTAAGAACAACAAGCTTAGTAAAACATTTGGACAAAAATGCTGTCAAAATACTTATATGATTATTAGAATGTGTTTTGGGGCGGTTTCATCATCATCACTACACATGTAAGTGGTTTCTGGAAGAGAAGTCATCTACTCCAGAAGAGTTAAAATGTCTACTAAAAGTATCAGCAATTAAAATCACAATATTGCCACAACTCTTAAATATAGGTTTTTTTGTACACTGAATAAAAACTAAAATAGTTACCTTCTGTTCTAGTTCATTCTTCCTGTAGTTGATAGTGATGGAATAGTAATGTCTGTTTAGTCCATGAATTAGTGCCTGTAAGATTCAAGGAGAAATTTGCATAAAAATTACCCGCCATTGAAATAAAGAAATACTAGAAGGAAACGTTCATTTAAAAGACAGCCATCTTCAAATACACTTAAAAAAGCAGAGACTATAGGTATGTATCAAGTCAGTACACCTTCTCCTAATTCTCTCTTTCAATGTTTGTGAGCTAACAGTCATACTTTCTACTTCTAAAAAAAAGGCTCTTGCACATAGTAACAACCATCATAGGAAAAAATGATAACCACTTGCAAACTTTTGACCAATACATATATACAAACATATTTCTCTCAAATCTTTCTTCTCTCAATAAATTTGGGTATCACTTGTAACAGTAAGAGCCTGATATTTAATACAAATAAAGGAATGCTAGCTATTTATTTACAACCACTGCCAACCATTCTAAGTTTATATTCTGAGCTATAATGCAATGAGAATAGCTGAAATAGTGATGAAACATTTCAACTATTACTTAGACTATGTGCATCAAGTTCATCTTGGATATTAAAGGTCTTTTTTTTTTGTTACTTTAAATGCAAAAACCTTTCTCATTTTAATTATGCCCCTTGCAAATTTGTCCTTAAACTTGTATATCACAATCTGAGTGATTTAGATTAATCTCTCAGACAGTGTAAAGGTAAGTGACACCTTTATGCATATATTATTCATGCATTACACAAAAATTTACATTTGAAATTTGTGACTTAAGTATGAGTTGGATTAAGATTCAGGTTTTTTTGTTTTAAGAAAATTCTATGATAAAAGCTCATCACAACTTAAGTCTGTTTTCAAATAAAATTTTACATTGTGAAGTAGATATTTAGAAATATGAGATATGTTTCTTCAACTATGGTAAGTCATGCTTAAAGTATGTATAATTACTGGTAAATATTTTCTACATTTCAATCATGCCACCTATTTATGTTTAAATATATTCTGTAGAGCTATCCAGAGTGAATGTGTATTTGCATCTTTTGCAAATTAATATTTCAGCATTCCAAAATTATCTTTATGAAAGCTGAAAATGTTCTCATACATACATTTTAAACAGATTTCTTTTGTGAACACTCATATACAAAGCTACAAAATTACTTAAATGGTTACATTCACAAGAACCAACAGTTATGCATAATCATTACTTGTGCCACTGACCATAATAAAGTTGTAAAATACAACTTTATTATCAATAAAGTAATTTATGGCTGAAGTTGCATGTAATAAGTAGTTTCCACTGAAATTTTCTTGTCCTGCTCAAGGTTATTGTATTAAAAACAAACAAAAAAAMCCCACAAACTTAAACAATACTATAGGGGTTTAAAAGGGAGGTCATTACACATGGTCCAGAAAAGCCCAGCAGAACAGTCTCCTGAAACATGCAAGCATGGGCTTGCCTGTATCCAATCAAGAGTATTAGCTGGTTATTTCATACTCATTATACTTTGCAGCTTTCACCGATGCAAAAATCAAAAGCAAAACACATAAACCTTTTCAAGCAGACACTTTTATGTGTCTGAATATTTTTGCTAGTATCTTTATAAATAAGGGGTTTCAATGCAAATGTAATAAAAAGCAACTGATGTTCTGCAAGATAAGGGTATGGTGATCTAGTAACTCTCAAAGGATAGGTCTCTCGTAGCAGAAGTTTACCTCCTATTTTCAGTTCTATTATGGCTAGTGTATTGTCTTTTTCTAGGATGCTTATCTAGCAAATATTACTTTTACTGTTCAAGTAATGGATCATAAGAGAAACAATTAGGTTTCATGGCTGCAAGTATAGGTGCCTTTTAGAAGTTATATTAAGGGGAGAAAGTTTCCTGGGGGGGGGGGGGGGGAGCAAGGGGACACACTGAGGTAGAAGAATGATACAGATAAAAGCATTAATCACTCCAGGGAGTACTTGCTTCAGAACAAAAGATATTTCTTGAAACAAAGGTTTGCTTCATTGGAGACTAACATTTTTGCCTTAGTAGTTAAACAGCCAACTTCAGAAACCAAACTTTAAATATTTAAGTTTTCCAAATGCCTGCAAAGAAGAATTGGACAACATACTGAAAGGTAATAGATTAGAGTTGAAACAATCAATTTAAGTGTCCTGTCGATCCATCGGACCTCCTACTCCACCATTTTTTCAGCAAATTATTGTGCTGTTACTATCAAAATCAGAGAGGAACTATTTAAGACACAGCCAAAGGTTAAATCTAAATTACTTAAGCAAGAAGCTATATAAGTATGCAGTAGAAAGAGAAAAGATTGTTAATGAAAAAAGTACCTTTTCCTTGATTTGCTTTAGAATAATTTATCTTTAGGAAAGCTGAGACACGTTAATAGAAGTACTTGTTTTTAAAACAGCCAWACTGAAAAGGGATACTCTTTCACCTATCTTGTATCACATGGTATGAATCAATCGTCACTTTTAAAAGTTTTTATTTCCATAAGACTGTACTTTAACCTTTGCAGTATACCCTTAAATATGCATTCACACTTATCTAATTTAGGGCTCAAATTTAAACTCTTCACATACATAACTCTGTTGATGAATCACACCAATTTTAAATGCATGCATAAAAATGTTACAGAGAGAACAATAAACAATTTGTAGCTTACTGTTTGTAGGTACCTTTCCCCAGAACTGCTGAATAAATCTTGAAATTTACATATACTAGCAATGCTGGGTTTACCTGGATAGATGGCTTGTTTAAATGACCCAGATTTGAAGTTGTTTGTCTTGGTTCGTGTCCCAAGACCATCATATTAGCATTGATCAATCTGAAGGCATCAATAACAACCTGTAAAAGCAAGATGTCAAGTCAATTCTTTTTAGAAAATGCAAGTAATAGTGCCAAGCAATAGTGGACAAGGCACAATCAACTCTCATCTGTTTTTGGCCTTTATCCAGAAAATCATTTAATTATAATATTAATAAAAAAGAGCCTCCTGCTGGCTATGCTATCAGCACACTCCACTACCTTGGATTGTAAGGTGACACCAATTATTACTTTTTTCTGTAGAACTTTAAGTTTTATATACATGGTATTATCATATAACATTGAATTTTTAACTACACTTACTATAAGCTTCAAAGGTATGCATATGTTTGTCAGCTAAATTTTATCCAATCAGAATGAATGGCAGAGAGAGACTAAAACTGAAAGTGAGCACAAGCTAAGGGACCGAGTCTAAAGCCCAGTCCTGTCACATCAATTATACTACCACAATACTTGAAATGACAACAAAATTATAGCCAGCAAGGAACTTGCCCCATGTATTCCCTTCTAGTCAGATGCTTTTTGCTTCTTGTGACTATGAAAGGGTCTATAAACTGTCTGATGGATTAAAAAGTCCTTGTCAGTGTCATGCTCAGGAGTAAAAAAGGGAGTAAAAGAAACCCAAGGTCATTTATGATTTAAAGGTACACAGCAGGTAGTATTCAGTGCTATTTCATCACAAATAAAAAAGCAAAACCATCACTATTTTTTGTCCACCCTGTGCTGCATTTGTCTATGAAAATCTTTGGAAATAGTATTTCCTGGCCCCATAAATAAAAATAATCACCTATCCAACACCTGTGTGAGGCAAGATAGAACTGAGATCATATCAACAATGCCCTCAAAATTACCCTTAGCAGGTAGTCGTCATTACAGATTTGTAACTACAAGATAACCTCGCTCATCTAGGCTCCAGTCTTGCACTGGACCTGGACACAGACTTGCACATCCACAGAAAGACTTGCAAGTGCACCTTGCAGACAACTTGCCGGCCTATGTTTGAAGAGCTATTCCAGTTCTTTAAACTAAAGAGTCTGAATCTCATTATTAGCAGCTTTTATTACAATCTTTTTTATTCTCTCCCTCTCCATACTACGTGCTGGACAACAAGAGGTAAATTTGTAACAGTGACTGCTTTGATATTCTGAGACCTGAACCAAAATATTTTGTCTTGAACAAGCAAGGAATCAACCACTGTCCATTACAGAAACAGTCTGCAAATAAAGKGACGTTGAGTTTCCCTCCTTGTTCTAATATTTTCCTCTCAATTTACACAAATATTAATAACTAAATGCATATTCACTTTATTAGGAGCACAATAGAAACACTGAGACCATTCATGGGAAAGTAAAATTACGCAGCAAGTATTAACAACAAAATAAATATTTAATCGAACTGCAAACTGAAAAACCCTGATAACTCATCACCTGTTGTACTTCCTTTTAGATCCAACTGTTTCAGTCGTGCTGTGGGACTGAAGACCAGCAGGGCCTGCAGGGCAGCTGCTCTGCCAATCGGCCAGACCCTGGGGCAGACCTCCCGCCTTAAAACAGCGCGCAGACAACATACCGGAAACTCTTCTCTTTTATTAAAATATTAGGTTATGACCCAATTAAATTCAGATGACATAGTGACAAACTCATACTGAACAATAATAAAAACAAAACACAATTTGGACTTAATATGCAGAAGTATAAATATAACATGTTATATTAACATTACAAAAAAGGAATTGCATTAAAAAAGAACCTAATTCTCAGAAAAATCTGAAACAGTCTGTCTATATTTTCTTGGTTGTAACATATAAAATAATTGTAATTCTTCCTTTACCATCATCAGATTTTTCTTTATCTCAAAATATTTATGACAAGCTTTTATACATATATCTTATCAATGTTCCATTTGAAGCAGATGCTCTAATTTATGAACACCTGCAAATGCCCAACCATAATAATCAGACAGTATAAATTAAAAAGTCAAGCAAAGCAAAAAAATTCCACACTACAGGTCTCCAGAGACTAGCTAGATTGTGGGGATGGGAAGGAAAATCAAGCAAATAAAAACTTACCCTGTGGAGCAAGAAACATTAGCTTGGCAGTATACCATAACCACAAGGAACTTCATCATAACTTAGCTTATTAGTGGCCATGCTCCTAGATTTGAGTTTAAATGATAGCTTTCCTAGACAATGTTTAGCTTACCCAAGAATGAATGGCATTTGCAAGAAAGGATTTGTTTTGAGACTTGAGCTATCCAAAATAAAAAGCAAAAAAACAAAAGGACTGAACATATTAAACTCGGTTTTGATAATAAATTCAACATTTCAGTTGGTGTTCTCATGGTTATGTTTGGATGAATTTCACAGTAAAATACCTTAGAGAATTAGTTGCTAAAACATTTTAGACTGATTCTGAATATCGATCTAGCCTCTGCCCGGAAGTAGCTTCCTGTGGGTTCCAGACACTACGAAGGACAGCCGGGTCTGTCTGCCTCCCTGAAGAAGTGAAATACAAATATTTCCTAAGTTGAACAAACAGCAATCTAACAGAAGATGCTATGAAATATTAAAATCACAATTATTAATTATTTAAAAAGCATAAAATTGCAATTTTACCATCTCAAAAGGATACAAAAAGTATGCATCCGAATGATATTTTTCTTCTTAGTTGCACTGTGATGACCAATGGTAACTAAATACTTTAACTACACTAAGATTAAAGGAATTCACTGCTATCACTATAGCAACCGTCTTAAAGAAACTAACATGCTCAACAACCTGGAGGCTAAATTTAGATCTAATACGCAATAAAAGCGTAAATACAACAATATATCCTACATATTCATTTCTATGAAATATAATTGCTTTTTGCATAGTGAGAACAAATCAGTTCCTCCTTTAGAGGATCATATCAAAATAAATAGACTCATTAATGTCCAGTGTACTAATGAGCAATGGGTGAACTAGGTGTTAATTATGCCACAGGAAGATTCAAGAAAAAGCGCTCTGGTGAGCACTTGGAGGTGCCTACAAGCTGAAATCTCTCTTCTATGTTTGTGTATTTTGAAGTACAGCATGATGCAATCAGATGACAGCAACATGGTCACTTTGTATTTTACGACAGAAACTTTAGACACAGTAATTTGAACAAAGAACCTCAAAGGATTAATTAAAACTGGAGCAAAAATGTTCAATTATTTAGATTTTCTAAGACATCGGTATTTCTCATCCAAGAATTTAAGTTTTCACTGCACTTCGATTGACTTTTGTATCTTGCACTGTCTGAGCAAAAACTACAGTTTCCCCATTCCATTACCTATCTGTAAAGGCATAAGAAAGTTAAACGAAGGTCTATAGCAGTAGGATATTTTCCAAATTACAAAGGTAGGAATTTAAAAAAATGCACTTCCATAGTGCAACTCTTTCACCACTCTGACCATTTAATTTTTCCTAGTACAAATGTCTTCAGACTTTTCAGAGGTCATTTCAACAGCAGACAGCTTATAACAAAACCATTAGCAGTTTGGCTAGCTTAAGGAAACCTCTTACTTTCCTTTTTTGTTTATTATCACTGCATGAATCTGCAGCATATGAGAGTTTATAATTTCTCAGGCTTGTTAAATTCATGTTAAAGGTCTGTTTTCTTGTTGAATAAATTTTGTTCATATAATGCTGCCTATTTCATATACTGAGTCTTTAATAGCACCTTTGGTCTATGCGCAACTCACAGATCAAAACAGAGGACTAAAATAGGGGTTGATGATGCTATTTACATGTGTGATTCCTGCTGTCTTCTTGTTAGTAGCTTTAATATAATAGAAGACCTTGTCTGTTTTGTAATTAACACATCTTTACTGGAGAGATATTTGGAAGTGATTGCTGTGAATATACTGGTTAGTAAAATAAACACAATCACACACCACTTTCTGTTATCAGACAAATTTGTGAATTGTACACATTATACTCCAGATCAACAAACTGTGATATAACAGCCAAGTAGAAGACACATTTATATAACCCTTTATTTTTCTGAAAATATGTATTCAATCTGACCTTGCAAATATAATTAGCTGGTGGGATGTGTGGATTTCAGTACCATGGATGCTTTACTAATTGCAGCTCTTGGAAATAGATACTAAATATTTGGAAGCTGCCAATACAAAATAAAAACTGCATCTTTTTGTACATCTGTCTTAGCTTCAAAAAGCATAATAATCTAAAAAACAATAACTATACAGCATTTCTCGAGCATTTCCCTGGGGTCAACAACCCACAGTAGAGCCTGCATAATGAATTTGCAGAAACAAAACCTACAATTATTTTCAAACAGAGTAATTTGAAAATTTGAGGATAGCTATAATTATGATTCATAGTTATTCACCATCTAAGTCAAATGCTGGACTCCTGAATTGTTAACTGGATGAAAATCTGGCCTTATATAATCTGCCCATAATTATTAAAAAAAGGCTTGATTAAAGCTTATGATATTTAATAGTAGGACTTATTTTAGTTTCTTCTGACAGTGTAAGTGCCACTTTTCCAAAGCAGTGTTCATACCTTTTTCTTTGTTAAAAAAAAAAAAAAATTAATCACACACTTGATTCTATCAGATCCCTATACTAACAAATCTACAAACAACACTTAGAGAAACACACTTGGTTTGCAAAGTGTACTATATTTTAATGATACAATTCAGTTAGCAGTAAGTCAGCCTTTTTAAATTTTTTTCCAGCATCAATAATTTTTCAGTGAAAAATCTAGGACATATGGTAGCTATCTTCCAAAAAGTATTGTGTCCTTGGAATTCAAATATCGACGTATTGTTTATGCCATATGTTTATGAACAAACATATCAGTGCTCAAAGGAAACTCTGCAAACGATATAATGTGGTTATGCCAGGTGTGGAGAAAGAAGTAATGTCCCATCTAAAACCTCTTTTATCACCTGCAACTGACCTGTTATCAACTGCTTAGTTTGCTTCCAGATTCTTTAAAAATGAAATGGAACATGTGACCGCAGCAGTGCAGCTAGGGTTTATGCCCATTTCGTTATTTATGCTGCCATGCACTGTTAGACAACCACGAGTGAAGAACATCTTCTGTCCCCTGTAAGCCCACAGCATAAAAAATTCAGGGAAATCTTACTTTTTATGCCATTTCCAATGAAAAGCACTAAGAACTGAAACTGACTGATGCCAAATGCATATCACTGAATTGCTGTGATTGTGAGGCTGAAGTCTGCAACATGGAAATTATTTATAAAATGTCAATTTTAGCTCTGGAAAAGAGATTCCTAGGAGTATGTGCATTTTCCTTCTTTATCCTTAGAGAATTGCTTTCTTGTGGTCAAATCTGCTGTACAACTTGAATATCCATACTGGAAGGGGAGAGAACTACAGTATAATACATTTATCTTGACAAGTGAGGGCATGCATCCATAACTCACAAGTAGCAAAGCCACAAGTTTTAAAGCTATATTCCTCAATAAAGATAAATGGACTATTCTATATCCACCATGGCAAAAGGAAATTAAACATTTAATACTTTTCAAAAAAGTCTTCTTGGAACTTTTTTTTTTTTAAGGAAGGGAATGAACTAAAGTAACCTATGCAAATGGTTTAGTACGTAAACATTCATTGCTTAATTTAGTCACAGCAAATTCAAAGGAGGTTGTGTAACAAATTTTAGAACACCAACACTGATATTAACAGTTTTGGCATACCATTAAGAAATTCAGAAAGTAAAATATGCAAATAATGTCATTCTGGATATGTGCAACTACCCTAAAAAATTGCTGGCTTGCAAAGAAAACAGTAGCAAAACAGTACAGTGGTAAAACTAAAACAGTTCAATACTTTGTAGTTTATGCCTAGGTGTAGCAAAGACGCATCCTGAACCTAAATGCATGCATGAACACAGACCTAGTGTGCAGAGGTAACTGATCTCCTGGAAATGCAGCTCTCTAGGAAAGAAGTATCATTTGTTATTGAGTCAATAGTAATCAAAACCCACACAAACATAGCTACCTCCTCATTTTCCAAATCAGACTTGGTTTAAGACTCAGTTCTTGCCTAGATGAAATTAGGATGTTTCAGCTCTTGATACACAGGTTACGGCACCGAATGCACTGTTCAGTGTATACAGAGAAATAGTCCAGTTCAACAGATATTTGGTAGTTATTTAGCTATCCATTCTATGAAACTGGTAATCTCACCCCAGCCAAAGATGCCTGCTGTCCATGTCACAGGATAGTGGCTCAGCTGACATTCCTGTTGACCAGATTTAGTGACTGATGAATATGCAAAATGAATTACTTTCACTTCCGAAAGAAATAGAGTTGATTCAGCCAGGTGTAACTTCATTGGGAAAGTTTTTTCTAGGAATGAATGGAAGACTCCCCCTCCTCCCCAAATTTTGGCAGTTAAACAGCTAAAATCACATTAAAAAAGCATACTGTGTTTTTCTGACGATTTACTAATTAATTATCTTGACAATAGAAGTTGTGATAAAGCAGTATTAAATCTTTTTTTCTCCACTTATTTCTCAGCTATTTTATTTTCTCCACTTTAATCTGAGAATCTACAAACACAAGACCCCCACCTCAAAAGAAAATATCCCACAAAATATTCCATCCTTTTAAAATTAATTATTGTGTCAATGAGTTTGCATCATGGTACTCTGCTTCACTTTGTATAGCTATGTTTTAGGTTCAAACAAGCCCTCCAAGTAATGTATACCTCTACTTGCTGTTACTGAAAATTGTCCAGTACAACACAACAGCAAAATTATTAATATATCAGTGACCACGAACGATTCAAGATTCCAATGGAAAGACGAACGTTATTATGCATACCTTAAGAGTAGCTAAATGCACTAGGTGTTGTACAAAATGTACAGAAAGATAAAATTCCTGTCCTTGAATACCAAAATTGTACACTGTAAGGTTTCCTGCAGTATTTTAGAAATTTTCCTTTATAACAGAAAACAATTTTATAAGTCCAATTCTAACAATGAAAGCTGTTCCAGGTATAAAAGATCCTGACATAAAATGATTAATATTATGTGTTTAAAAACAAAACCAGCTATTTTATTATAAATATTATCTGCATAATAATTTGCAACAAATAGCTATGTCTCCAAAGCACTACTGACGATATAGTCAATTTACTGTTTTGCTTAGTTGTTTTTAACTAATACTTGCAGGCTGCACCCTAATGACTGCTGAATTCACCTGTGCCTGGGGAAGATTTATTAAGGTAAAGATTATCAAGACAAACATGCAAACTGGGGAGAGAGTTATACATGTGGACAAAAAGTCTTGTTAGGTTGCTCCAATCCACTTAAAAGTCCTCATAAATTTAATTCTTTAATGGGCCATTTTCAAATTTCAGGCATTACACTAGTCTCTCCACTCATTAGACATTTGAAGGATTGTTTTTTTCTGCCTCCCTAAAGAACAGCCATAGTCTCCTTTAATCATGTGGTTAATCAAACCAAACAAGAGAAAAGGATAAGAACAAAGGGAAAATTATAGTTCCCTGATAAAAGAGCGGAGGTCTGAAAGCATGCAACCTTTCAGAAAACTAGTGTAAGCTTTACGTTCACCTGAGGAAAAGTCTCGAGGGCAGCTGATAATTCCAACCTTCAGAAGAGCAGCTGATAATGCTCTCACTGCTTTTGGCTTTGGTCTTATAGACTACCACATAATTGCCAAACCATAAACACATATATTTGACTTGATGAGTTTGGAGGATTTGCAACACAAAAATTGTCTCAGAAAAGCAGTTCAGCTGCCTTTTCCCCACACACCACCAAGCTGGGATAGTATGCGTATAGAAAACTATATCCAAACTGGAACATAAAAGCAGAAGAAGAAACAACCACTATTTAAAAATAATTATTCTTATGTTTAGCACTGAACAAAAAGACCATCTATTACTCTGAAGAGTTAAAAATTGAAACTGGGTATTGCAAAACCATGCACCTCATACACATAACCAAATTACACATAAATTGGGACCTGGAGCTAGAGGTAACACAAACATCCCAAAGAGAAAAAAAAATGGACAAAAGTGTGTTATGGAAGAGATCGCCATGAACAGGTTATTCAGCACATGAAAAACAAAGTTCAACCATACGATCTATCAGTTTCTCAGGGGCATTTTACTCTTTCATCCCATGCCTACATCAATTTTGTCCATTTTGAAAGACCGAATCTCATTAGTACAATAGTAATTAAAAACATTTAGGAAAACTATACAATTCTGAAGTAAAGTATCTGAGCCACTGTACTACTACAATAGGTGCAGAATGCTTTAGTATTCTTAATAGCAATCTGAGAATTTAAAGATACGATCTTTCTTTTTCACCAGCTCAAGATGACCTGGAGACCTTAACCTTGTTCAAGGTGACCCTGGCTTTGGACAGATCCAGCTTTGCTGTGGATCCCCAGCAGCAATCCAGCTAAGTTCTTTTCCTCAGTTCATCATTTGTACAAGAAGGATAAAGACATCATTTCTCTCTCTCTCTCCCTCTCTCCAGATAATTGCTATTTTAGGACAAATCATACATTTGTTAAAACATACAGTACAATAGTCCCTCTTTGGGACTTCCAGGAGCACGATAAGAAAATTTTTCATCACACCTTAAAAACATGCAAAAGAATAAATGAGAAAGCTCATCACATTTGTTAAAGACTCCTTTTAGAAAAAAAAAAAGTAAAGATGTCATAAATTGAACAAAAGAAAGCAATTTACAGCTCCCACTGAAAAGAAACTGTTTGGATGAAGTAGTTTTAGATGACAACAGTTCACATTCTGGCTACACTTTGAAATACCAAAACTTCCAATTTCATGAGAGGAGATTACTGAGACCACAGACCCAGCTTCGTTACCAATGTACATGGCAGCAGAAAGCGACAACAGTCCTAAAATGAAATGGGGAGGTGCTCATGGCATACAAGGGGGGAAAAAAAAACAAAACACCGTGGGAATAAAAAAAGCATTGGAACAGGTATCCCCAAGGGCTGTAGCATCTCCATCCTTGGAGGTTTTTAAGACCCAAATGGAGAAATACCTAACTGACCTGGTCTAAACTCAATATGGACCCCACATTGTGCTCAAGGTGGGATTAGATAATTTCCTGAGATCACTTCTGAACTGGATGATTTTAATTTACCTGGTTACCCAAATGCAAATGCTTATTTCTCCTTCCATCCTCTTAATGAGGTAAAAATAACAATAAAATTCCTTAGCAAAAGCCTCTTTTATGAAAGTGGCAGGATGAAGTTTGAGCACACTATTAAGATGTTCATCATGCTCATTTTTATCTGGCAGGAGGTGATTAATATGCATAGTACAATTTATAAAAAGTTCTCACAAAGCTAAGTCTTCTCTTCAGAAAATAAATAATCTTTTAAACAGGTTTTTGTCACAAAACAATAGATCTTCCTGTAATTTTTTTTGATAGTGCCTTACTAAGAGAGGCTACAGTACAAGGCACAAGAAATTTTGCTGTAGGAACAAGAGATTTTGCTACATATCCTACTGAATATAGCAAGCGCAAGCAAACTTTTCTCAGATATACAAAATGGATTTTTGAGAATTTTGGATATTTCACCAAATTTTATGTCAGTAATTATGTCAGCAATTATCAACCAAGGGAAACCAATGAACAACTACTCAGAAAAATAAAGCATTTTAAATGGTGTCTCTTTAAAAAGTATAGACATGCTTAAACAAAACCGTATAGATGTTTCTTAATTTAACACATACAAGTGTAACATAAGTTCAGGCTTGGGGAGGGAAAGCTATTGTGTTGTAGTGGGTTTACTATAGTTAAATTTTCCTTAAGAGGTGAAGAACAGCTGCTAACTTAAGGTCCAAAAAATTTTTTGTTATTTTTAACATTTGGCAAAGGTTCTCTGTACAACATTTCAAAATACATGTTAGAGATAAACATAAAATGTCAATATTTAAGCATTATTCCAGATCATTTAAATAAATTACTTTTTCTGTGGAATATTCTAAATATGTATTATATTCACAGACTGGAACATTGGAGGGGGAAAAAAGAAAGGTTTAATAGCAAGTACAAAATCAAGCAACAACTGGTCAGGTTGGCCACTGGCCACATTTCAGCATGCTTATGCTGAACTTCATTCACAGAAATCAATTAAAGAAAACCTAAACCTCCAAACATAAAGCTTTTTATACTCTCTGGATTCTGATAACACTGAACTTCAGTAAATATTCACTGAGCTGTTTTGAGTTTGTTTTATAGCTAGAATATTATTAGCCTAAATATTGCAATAAATGGTACAACATCATGAAAAAGCATACCATGTGTAAGAATATGTATGTAAAGTAATAAGTTACCTGTCTTTCATGTGTCCTATTATATTTATGTAGTAATATCCCAGTACTAAAGTCATCATTAAAGCAGTGGGCTTTTAATCCACAGGTCTATATGACTGCTTATAGAAACTAAGATATTTTAAGGACTCTCTATTTTTGCTCAAGGGCTTTAGCAAGACATAAAATGACCTTTTTTTAAATTGATGAGAAGTATATGCATTTTCATGTTTAAATCTCAGTCACACACCTTAATCCTACCAGGCATTTGCAATCACAGCAGGCATGTCCCAATAAGGACAGCTAACGATAAGGAAGTTGAGAAGTTTTACCCTTCCACTAGTGACAGGGCAAACTACTTTTTAATGCTTTAGCTAATCCAGGTAAACCAGAGGCTCCTCACCAGAATTCACTTCAACTTCCTGACCCATGAGAATAACCTCTGCCCTGGGTAGTCTTCACGAGCACAAGCCATTACTGCTTCACCATGAGCCACAGCAAGTTAAATGGGCACGGACCTGCCCCAAGGCAGGCTTAAAATTAGCTAATGTGTTATTTTGGACTTTGTTTTTAAATACTTCTAATCTCAGTCAAAACATACCATATTAAAATCTTCTATGCCACATGTTCACTAAATTTTTTTGCCAGACAGTTATGCTGGTAAAAGGTATAATGAGTAATGATCTTGGACTCGCATTGCACTAGCAAAAGCACACCACTACAGCAGCTACTACGCCAGCAAAATTACCTCTGCAAGCATGTCTTATTTTGCTGGTGTTGGGAAGCAGGTAATTCCCTGAAACAGTATCTTAGCCAGCTTGAGTTAAGTCTAAGAGGCACTGGATAGCATGCTAAAGGCAGCCATGCACACGAAGCAGTCACAGTAAATCCGACCTAAGAAATCTCCATGAGCTCTAATATATCTTTCCTTCTTACAGTTCATCTAAAACCAAACTATACTTTAATATGAGTGAACTTGCCAACTAAGAACATAAAAGTCCACAAATCAAACATCCCATAGCCTGATCTCACCCCCAAATCAAGAAATTAATTAGTAGTATTACTCATATTTTAGGTCATTCTTTGTATTTCTGTTTCTAAGCTTTTAAGAATGCACTTGCCAGAAACATGACAGATGTAATTTTTTTTTAATGTGAAACCTGAGAATGTAATTTAATCATCTGACTCTAGCAGCTAGACATGTATGAAATACAAACATTACAAGACTTCCAGTGATCTCAAGAACTGGCAACAATGCCATAAGAAAAGTTGTAACTGAGAGATTTTTAGATGGATGAAAATTCCAGACTTCATAAAATTTATTCACATTCAAATTAAAAAAAGCCAAAGATTATTTTCCCAAAGAGAACAAAGACTCTCATCAAAGATGACAACTGTGTCAAACAGTGGCAAAAAATAAAAGAGACACTTAGGAAGCAAGTGTGGTATAACAGTAGTACGACTTACTGGGAGGATTTTCCCTTAATGGATTTAGTAACTAGTGAGGCTCTAAATTAAATATTAATATTATAGTCCTCCGCATTATACTTTGACAAAATAAAAATAATCTTGTTTCAATGTCTGTATTGGAGTGGAAAAATAAAAACAAGAAAAAAGGAAAAGTTCTAGAAAAAAATAAATCGGGATTAATGAAATATTTCACTATAACATATTTTTCCATAAAAAACTACCAAAATATTCTTTTACTCTTTATGCACGTTAAGGAGAGCAAATTTGATTGAGATGTCTAATAGCTTGCAAAGGATCAGAAGCTATTCATTTTTCAATGTCTGTATTTGTTACACAAACAAATTTGATAAAATAGAACATAATTTAAAAAAAACCAACAACTTAAACTGCAACTATAGTTTAAAAATATTCTGTTATGAAATTAAGGGAACTCTTAGTGGAGTTGTTTGGTAGCTTTAACATGATCTGTCTCACAGGAAATATGATACTATAGCTTTACAGAAAATTAATACTGATTTTTTAAAATATTTATAAATTTACATTAATGCCATCCCTATATACTGTGACGCATTTCAATAATTATTCTACAATACAATGGGAGTGCATGCTCAAACAAAACACCTCAGCAGTATTTTAAAGCAGTAAACCACCTAGCCAATTTCTGTACGTTCTGTAGTTTTTCTAATCCACTCTCCCTGTGGTTGAGCAAAATCGAATTGCCTCTCACATTTGCAGACAGCTCTGTGAAGGTGATAATAGAGCTGCTCCCTGCTGTCATGAGGCAGGAAATAGGAAAATGGCATATGGGGCTAGAAAGAAATAAAAAGAGAACTAAACAAGAACAAAAGAGATTTCAACAAAGGACAACTATAACCCAATATGCTTTGCAAGTTGATCTCTTTTCATAATCATTTAACATACTTAATCATTCATCTGCACCCTTTCTCAAAAACTTGAATGTTTGAAATCAATGTTTGAATTGAAAAATGTTTGAAATCAAGTCTTCTGTAAAGTTTTATTGTCTAAAACATTTGGAATAGAAATGATACTAAGAGCCATATATTTAATGCCTATAAAATAATGCATTATTAGTATCCATGTTAAGGGGCTGAACCTATCCCAATCTTTTTGTAACTAATCTTAAATGTTATGGCTAAAATGTAATATCTAACACACGTATACTTGGATTATTAGTTGCAAAAATGGTGAGTGACACCTGAATAGTAAAATATAAAGTGAGGAATATGATTGGTTAGGTATACTGACAACATCAAAGAGTTCCAGCTTGTTTAAGGACTACTGATGTAAGATGTAGAATAAATGAAAAAGGATGTTGTAATCTACAATGAGAAATTTGGTTTCGTTTTTTTTATTTTTAATGGAGAATTGGCCTCCAAAAATCAAGAACTTGTATGTATTTGCAGTACCTCTATATTAAATCTCACTGAATTGCCTTAAAANAAAAAAAAAAAAGCGCACTATACCTTTCCTTTTACACTCTGAATGGGATCCACCACCACAGCAACAGCTCTTTCCGATAAAGCTTCAAAACTCTGCTGAGTATTGATATCTACACCAGACAACCAACAGCCAAAGCCAGGGTGACTATGATACCAACCAACCACCATCTCAGGTCTGAAACAAAGAGGACAATCTGAGATTCTTAACAATAAAAACACATAACACAAGAAGAAATAGTAATGTAACAAGGCATAAATTAGGATGAGCTGTGAAAAAGCACTATTAGAAATATTTAAATTACTCACCATAATATGGTGAAAACATGGACATGAATAAATGCGACAAAAAAGTGCTATTATTAAAGGATGCACATTAGCAGTGGTAGATTGTGCTTTCAGTTTTTCACCCTGTTACCACACCTTCCCTGAACCAGTTTTTACCCTTTCAGCACTTGAGTAAATATCTACTCTTTAACTCCTTGGCATCGAAGGTTGAATTTTCACGGCAGAAAGTCCATTTCAGACATGGACAACGGGAACCAACGGTGGGAAAAGATTAAATATCAATTAAACCAGCAGTAGAACTAGGAACTCAGTCAAAAAGCAATTTGCACTGTTCTGTTCAGCTGCTGAGCCTTTTGCTAACATTAATTTTGAAGTTTTTCCCACAGTAGAAGAATTTGAGCAAGCAGACGACAACTGTTGAGAGGTAGGAGTGAAATAAAAAATTTGTTTAAATACTAGGATCTTTTATCAAACGATTTTTTCCTTTCTTTGCATTAAATTGGCCACACATAGGGCTACGACTTGGAGATTTTGTATCTTAATAAAAGAAAAATCAATCTTTTAAGAAGTTACTTTCTAGTAACTGCCTGCACTAAATAGAGCAGCATTTTCATATTTCTGCCCAATATTCAAAGATGTAGATTTAACATGAGTGACAATCTCTTGACAACTGAAAGGCACGAGGTGGATTGAATTACACGCTATGTTACTCTCACGATTTCTGGGCCAATTATTTATTTTTAAGCATTAATAATAGCCCCTAGATTATCAGTTTTGCAGACAGTCAGCTGTTTCTTCCAAACAACATGCAGGGAGTATTTGTTTCTGTCAATGCTCTTTAGGGTGACTTACCTTCCTGTCTGTTTCAGCATGTCCAACATTTTGGCTTGAAATACGGGATCAACTGCCTCTACGCTGACACCCTGATGTAGGAAGAGGCACAAAAATCATAGCATTTGCACATAAAGTAATACTATCTTTTCACTTGTTACTTTTCATAAAACAAAGTTTAAACATAATGTCATAAGCATTCCTGTTACAGGGAAACTTGACTATTTTACAACTAATTGATAGAACACCCTTATATGTAGAATACAATTTTATAAATCTATTTCAAAGTGATTTTTAAATGCTAAAAAAATGTTTGAATTTCTATTTAAATGATCTCTTCTGTGAGTAAACATTAAACAGGCATAGGGATTCATCTTTTCCTCCTCTTCCTTTTTGTTTTGCAGACTCTGGCCTGTTGTTTCTTACTAGTTCAGCTCTACAGGTCTTGATCAAGACAAATAACATGCTGTACTGGCTTTCTGCAGATTCTATATATACTGATTATACACACCATGTTAGCACATGCACAGAATAAGCTCAGGATAAGAGAATGATAATACTTCAGTGATATGCAGCTGTAGGAGTTACAAAGGGCTCTGTGCTTCTTAAGAGCCGTTATTTCATTCAACTTATACCCAAAGCATCATAATTTCCAATTATACCATCATCACTTTAAAATATTTTGATAACATTAATACTCATTTTTCTACACCACAGAAATATCATTTGAGAAATATGCCACTGTAAGAGCTGTCAAAGAGAGCACTTTGAAGTATTTTTACAGTACCATTGTAATTAAGGGCATGATACACTTCCAGTCAGATCTTTACTTCGGAATCCATACCCTGGCTTTAAAACTCTTTTCACCAATACAATTTGTTATCAATTTATATTTCTTGTAAATGATGTTATACTAATATATTTATACATACAGAAACACAAAACATATCTACATACTTATGTATTAGCCTTAGCTAAAACAAATCTGTTTGAACTAGAAATTTTACTGAAATCCTTAAATTCAAATAATCAAACATTATCTAAGCATAGACTGTCTTAATTATATCAACACCTGAATTACACGTTTGCATTATATCTAATTGGTTATACCTTAAGATTGCATAAGTGAGATAAGCTGGGAAAAGCTTTTACAAATTATTTATCGCAAGGAAAAACACCTATCAAGGTCTAATTGCAAAGAACTCACCGTCCCAGACTGTGGCATAGCAAAAACATCAATCACTCTCACAGTGTAATCATCAACAAACTCCCCGAGCATCAGACCCATAACTTCCATAGGGACACCAGCACGACCATGTTTCAACATCTGGAATTGAGACCAAATGACATTGTATATTTAACTAACAGGCGGTTCAAGCTTGACTTGGGATAGCTCTTCCAGCCTTTGCTGATCTATCAATAATTCACAAGTTCTAACACGACTGGAAAATCTACAGCACGATAAAATAGTAAAAATTAAGGCAATGTAAGACAAATAATTAAAATAAGTTTCTTATTCTGAGTGTTACACTCTGTATTGAATTTATTTWAAAAAATTAGTCTGATCGGCACCTAAGTAGTCAACACAACAAGTTCATAAACTTTGGATATGTGCCAGGTGTTGTATCTCCAGCTCTATAACAGAAATGTAGAACACACAAAATACTTACCTTTAGCAGTGCAAGAGAAGAGATATAAACCTGCTCTGCTGTATCRACTGCAGGAGCATCTGTAGGTGGCCCCTATGAAAGAGAATATATAATTAAGTATTTTCTCCACAGTTGTTACGCTGCAGTTCCTAAATATATATTTTTTCTTATTTGAAACTTAATGAAAAATGCATGTAAGAATATGGCTTTGTGTGCCAGATGTAGTTCTTACAAACAAAAAAACAAAAATACACACCCAAACCCCAAATACTTCTTTATAGCACCTTCCTACACAAACCTATTTTGTAATAAAAATCACCCAGCCATCACCCATCTCCCCTTCCCCCGCAAACAATACCAATCTAAATACCAGTCTTACCAGAAGCAGTCAAATAAAAAACAAGTATTGCACTGGGTACAAACCTGTTACAAAACATACAGGCTGAGAGTCAGAGAAGTTTCCATTAGTCAGCCTTGCAGCAATGCTAACATTCGTCAGCTGTAAAACATGGCCAGTTCTCCAATTAACTATGTGTTTCTTACAGTGGTGTGAATGTAAATGCTGCTGGGCTAGCATGATTAACTGGCACCAACACAAACAGCAATTTCCCTTTGCTTCATCAGCTTTCAGCTAAAGAGGACTTGCAGATAAAGGCTATGGGAGCACTTTGCAGATACACTGGTACAGTGAGAGAAAAAACGGACCTCCGATCCCTAGGTGGAAAAGCTGTGAACAAAATACTTTGCTCTTTGCCTTATGAGTAGTTATTCAAAAATTAGCACAACTGTCCCAGGTGTGAATGATTGGTTGAAACAGGTTCTGTGTACTGTTGAAAAGCAAAAACACAGGAGACGGCAGTTTAAATGTCCCTTTCTTGAAGAGCAAGGGACGTACTGCTCTTCTATACAGAATTACACATCAGCTTACCTCATTACACCYAATTAACAGTACATTCATTACTTTATTACCAAATTGTGTACAGCAAATTCCCACTGAAAAGACAAAAGGTGAATTCTGCCTTAAGTGGTGTAGAACAACCAACTTAGAATGGCTACAAAGCAACTCTGGAGCACGGTAAAGAAAGGTAGCCCACATTAAGTAAAAGGGGAAAAACCCAGAGGTGCCTTTATGCCATTTTGTAGATTTAGAACTTTGATTCCACAATTATAAGCAAATCTGGGCAAACAAGCAAGAAAGCTTCTCTGAGTAAATTCTTGATTTTTCACCTACAGTGAAAAAAGTTGCAGAATTCAATACAACATGCCTCGACATGGAAACACGCACAAGACAGTGGTCAACACAAGCCGTAGAGCCAGAAGATAAAAACAAGAATTTAAGTAATTAGCACTGCCTTTAATAATTTCACTTTATATACACTTCGTCTTGAACACAGAACAACACTATCTAGTGTGGTGTTCTACAGAATGCTTTAAAGACTGTAAGAAAATTCAGGGTATTTCTTTCAATATCAGTGAATTGCTGCTCTTTTAGCTCCAGAGGTTTGAAACCAAATCTTTTATATTCTGAAACCCACACACGTGATTCTGCATATATAACTGTCAACCACAACTGCTTCCTAAAACCTTTAGCCCTTATTTCTAACTTTGATATTGACGACCATCTCCTCTTGATATTTTGTTCTCCCCCCCCTTTAATAAAATACGGGAAAAAAAACAAACCCAAACTATTCACTGCCAATTGTTCTATTACTTTGGCCTTTCCATCAGCAATCTTTCAGCAGGTTTACATTCCACCTCCTACGACATACTCCCCAAAGGTCCATCCTTAATCAATTCCCCCTCCTCAAGGAGCATTTGCCTGACTACCCCTAGCCCACCACTGAGAGATGCTCCAGTGGAGGAGCTCCTCCGCAATACTTGCGATGAAAAATTTAGGAGCAGTTAATCAGAACATTTCACAGAACTTGATGTGTAGGACACTCCAACCACTTACTGCAAATTTACTACAACCAAACTGTCTGTCTGATGAAGCCTCAAATGCCCAATCTTTTTCTGATATTATGGTTTTCCTTCACAAATATACAATTTTATTTCTTTAACTGTATTTCACCTACTGTAAGTCTATTCTAGAGTTATCTTTTTTCATGTAGAAGTCTTAATACTTCAGGAAGCATGAAGACTTGTATTTCCATTTAATCACTGAAAGAAAAGCAGAGAATTTTTTTATTTTGAAAGAATGTATCAGTGACAACAAACCCCTTCTACATACATCAAGTTCTCTTCTTTTCCAATTTTCTATCCCTTTTAGATCAAAGGGGGTCAGAAGTGAGTGGAAAAGTACAACTACAATAACCTCGGTAGAGTTTTAGGAAGAACTGTTACATCCATGCTGTGACATCACCATACACATATCCTACATTTGTTGCAGATTTTCTCTACCATTTCACTGCAAGCATCCAATTTCACTGTTCACTATTTTTTTTTTTAATAAAGAATAGCACACACACACACACAAAGCCTAGCACAAGGAGTTTTGTGATTTCTTAAAGATTAATGTTCACACTTGATTGAAACTGGCTTCTCAAAAATCAGGATCTTGAATTGAAGTTAATTCCACAGATTAGGGCATTTAAATAGGATCTCCTGCATGGATTCTCTGATGCCTGGGAAGATGGTAGATCCCATGGACACCCTTCCTTCAGCTGGGGGATTTATCATGTCTCTCYCCCATACCTGGACACCTGTGTTCACAACTTGCATCAAATGACACGTGTATTAATTTTCATGTTAAGGTTCCTTCCCTTGCTTTGAATATAGATTAAAATAAACTCAAAAGTCTTCTGAAGACAATGTGATGTATTGATTGGGGAATTTTGGATATGAAAGGATAAGAAAGGATATATAGGTTAAAATTTCTCTATAACCTACCTTCATAAGGTTTTTTATTTAATTCTAATTTTTCTGTCAAAGATGACACCAAAAATACTGCATTTGTACCTGTCTTCTTATACAAAATGATAATGCCAAGGTTTATTAAGTTCTTAACCTAAAACTTCTAAAGATTTAATAGATAAAGATAAGAAAATGAAGCTTGGGTCTTTCAGATAGCTTACTTAGGCATAGATGATTTAATCTGGAAAAAAATACCTCTGAACAGACATTTGGAAACAGGAACCAGTTTCTGCTGTGTAGGACCACTTCCTTTTCCACAAACAGCTGCTATTCTAATACAATGCTGGAATAACAGCCATAGTTCCTCTACACTAGTTACACAGTACATGGGAGCTGTTCCATCTATGTGTTATACGTTTTGAGATGTCTTTGGCATATTTCTGCTACACTCTTCCACAGAAGTTTATGCACTTTTGTGATGGAAAGGGGAAGAAACGGACTTTACTAGCTAATCTCTCAGTATTTTATACTGACCCTCCACAGCATGCGCTATTATCACTGTTCATAAACTTTACTGCCTGCCAACTTTAACACAGGAGCACCATCCTTATGGAGCAGAGGACCAAATTAAATTAGCTGGTGTCAGAAACCTAAACAGGAAAGCATTTACACCTATAGGGCAAGAGATCTGCTAGTAGTACTGGTTTCATTATGGTATTCAGATAGGTTTCCCATCATCTAGAGTTGGGCAAGATTTTCCATCTTAAAACCAAATAGCAAATGCTACCTCCTTCTTGCCTGCCCACAGCTTTATTGAATAATTTCTTGGGGAACTGGAAAGAGATGGGATTTACAAACTACAAGGAGCATTCTTTTCCCCAATCATTCCTATATAAGCTGAATAAAGTTATGATTATAATTCAAAAACCTGTTTTAAAAATATCTCACCATCCAAAGACATAGTGAGAATGCAGTCAAATATCGTACTATGCTCCTTATTGAAGGAGGGTGTTTCTTTTAGATCAACTACACATGTTGTCAGTCAGTGATATGACATGCCTGAGAGCCAGTCATCTTGTGAAACCTGGCAAAACTCTGGTTTGTTTTGGGATATAATGGCAGAATCCTTATTTCATTAAAAAGAAAATTGGTAAAATTTGTAATAATAACAGACAAAATGTTAATGGTGCTATCTTAATTTTATCTATTATTTTCCTTTCTGTTTAAGAATGTTTTCAATGAGATTTGTAATGGAAAAAGAATCACATTCAAGTTATGAACAAAAGATTAAAATGTAAAATTAAGTTATGCAAGATACCATTTTTGTTTCAGGCAGTTAAAAAGATGATTCAATATAAAAAGCAGCCCTTTACTTGGGCAGCCCTTGTTGACGAAGTGTTAAAGGCATTTGCCATTCTAACAGCATAAAAACTAACGCCTTGAAGTGTTACCTACTCAGGCCTTTTAGCAAATTTGTTAACACTTTTAGGTATATTACCCCACCTTTCTCTTAGTGTGAACTGGTATCAATTATTTAACCAATTTTATTGTGTTATTAAAATACCTGCTGATAAAATGTGAACTAAAGTGTCATTTTAGAGCACTGCTCTTTATTTGTACTCTTTTACATTTAAATATGTATAAGAGTGGACTCAATTAATTATACCAGCAACTGTGAAATATTCCAAATCAAGACACTTTCTCTTGTATGATTTAAACTTAAATACTGCTCTATTGTCACACTAATAGAACAAAAGATTTTGAAAGATCTGCTAGCATAGCTGTTTCAACAAAGAAAACAGACTTTACAAGGGCAGCCGTTAATAAAAAAAAAAGCAATGAACTGAAGTGCTCTAGAGCAAATCTTGTCATTATTGTTTCCAACAACATATTTCTGTGTAAAATAGAGGAACTGATACAACCATTACATCATTTTTTTCTTTTTGCAATTGGAATAATTTAAACATGAACATAGCACACAGGCAACACTGACCGCTATAGTGTTTATTTCTTTCCCAGTAAGGTAAGAAAGAACCTTTTAATAGTTTAATTTTGTGAGTATTAAACAACTAGTGTGAAAAACAAGCTGCATGTAAACTATTTCGACTGCCTCTGCTTCAATGACTAGCTGATGCAACCTGTTATAGGAGGTGTTAATTGGCAATAGGAGTACAAGTCAGAAGCATGTTCCCCATCGTCCTAACCCAGCAAGGCTAGGTCATTAAAGTGGAAATGAATTCTTTCATGCCGACTTAACCCTTTCAGTACGTATTTTCAGCTGTTATACCAAAAGACAATTGAGAAAGATTAACAACAACAACAACAAAAAACCAAAAGCAGAAAAACTTGCATTACTTCTGAATGAAAAAAAGTATTTTTTCCCCTTCTCTTCACTCCCCTTCCCCCACCTCATCCAAAACAAGTTTTCTAGACAATCATCAAATTTATTGTGTGTGTTTGCGTGTGTGTGTCTGGGGGGGGGGGGGGGGGGGGGGGGGGAGAAGAGGTGACTAGGGTATATATGCAGTGACAACCATTGTCAAATAATAACTTAGCATATTAAAGCATGCATAGAAGATCGAGAGCTTAAAATGAGCTTAGAAACATTGTTTCGTAGAGGTAAATCCAATTGTGTATAGCTTGGAAAGTGTGAAAGAACATTACAGAATACAGAGAGGACACGGAAACCTGATCAAATGTGCAGAGAAGACAGAGGTAATAGAAATAAAAGACTAATTTTAAAAGTTCATCTGAGTACTATTGCTCTTCTCTACTCACCCTTTGTAGGTAAATTGTATAACAAACTCACCTAAAGATTCTAAGATTTCTTGAATAGCACAGTCCTTTTTCCACACTATTTAACCTAAAATTATGGTTACGGATGCAACTTTTGCTGTAGTAAATGAGACAACACACAGAATAAATATCAGCTTGTATTAAATCACTGGAAGTGACAAATGGAGTAAGCCCTATTTCCAAATTTCAATGGTTTTACTAACACTATAATACCAAATATCAGAAGCCATGTATTTTGTATTCTGTACTACAGCAAGTTAACCCATCATTTGTTTTGTCATGACTGAACATAATTCAGGAAAAAAAAAAAAAGAAATTCAGAGAGAATTCATAAAAGGGGAAAAATAAGCATATTAGTTTGCACTGTGAATCACACATTAATTAGTAAGAATTGGAAAATTGTAGTTTTCAAGCTAGTACACACATAATTTTACAGTTAGTTTGACATCAACAGGATTACATTTTGAAGCAAGCATAGTGTCTAAACAGTTTGTATGCTTAGACCCATTTTTATACCAATTATAATCAAGCATACATAACAGACCACAAAATACCATAAGTCTCAACAAACAGCCTAGATTTCTGAACGGATCACATTGTCTTGTTACACCATATGTCAGAAAAATTACAGTAATATGTTTAATCTCATAGACAGTGTATGATCTCCAAAATGGAGCAGGGATACTCAGGAAATATTATGGTATCAACTGCTTTTTTAAATTAAAAATATCTTTGTGGGGGGAAAAAAAATCTAACAATCAGGGTAAGAAAAACTGCCTATCTCTCAGTACATTTTACAAAATCCTGTCTCCTAAGGAGTCTATTCAGGTACGCATTTGGGCAAAACTCTAAACAGCAATAACAACATCTCCCTCCTCTTCATAAATCAAAATTCTTCACCAGAGAACTTTAGGCAGCTCTGAGCCCTTGGTTAACCGGGCTGGGATAGCCAGTTTCTTAACAGCTCTTCAGTGCAGCGTACTAACCGCATGCTGCTGCATGCGTGCATGCACACATGCGCGCGCGCACGTGTGCAGAACTTTAAACAAAAAAAAACCCTCTAGCACACTGGGAAACTCCAGAGACAGAACCTAGTCAGATTTTTTATTACAAAGAGCTGCCAATAAAATTATTTGGCTCAGGTTTCTAGCCCAGCCCTTCAGAAGTTTTTAATTAGAGCACAAAAATCTCCTTTTCTGACAGTAATCTCTCCTGTATTAGTAACAGTTTCATGGAAGAAGTATAATAACCCATTTACATGGGCATATGAAGAGATTTCCCATATACCTTCAGAGTGCAATGTGTTTTGCTCAGCTAATTGCCCACAATTGTCAAAATTTTAATAGTCCTTTTACAAAAAAAATCACTCCTATTACCTAATATTTTATAGAAATCCAGCCTGCAGACTGAGGCTCAAGGCTTGCTAAAGAAGAAAAAATATATATATACACACACACTGCCCCCTCTTTCCCTCCCCACACACTATTTCTTCTTGATCATAATTTAAATTTTTGCTTCATGTGCTTTTAGTAGGAACTAAACTCTATAGGATGCAAGGTTTTAACAGGATTTAGATGATTTGATACTAACTCAATTATTTTGAGATCAAATAAGCTTAAACACAATCTTGGTGCAATCTACCTTAAAAACAGTCAGCCACTCCAGTTTGCTAAACATTTTATTACAAACAGCTTATTGCCCAATATTAAAATGTATTCACGATACAAATTCAGTTTACATATATCACTTTGAAGCAATTTGCAATACTTAGACTTTCTGTAATGTGCCCAACACAACTGTTACGTGACATGGCCACTTAAGTGTAATCCTTCCTGGGCCTGGTGTTTCCCCTCCCTCCACCCCAACACAATGTAAGAGATCATTGAGACACCGCAAAAATCAAGTGAAGGTATGCGGCATCAATGCAGTTAATACTTCCCAATATCAAACATAAGAAAACGTCATGGTTAGCAAAAAGCTATTACAACAGAGACACAAAACAAATCCTTAGCAGTGTTATAAGTATTTTTGAAAAGAATTCTCAGTCATCAGCCTCAAACTACTGAACTTCCCCCCCACCAAAGAAAGCAGCAAAAGTTGGTTCTGCTCCAGAATAAAGCCAAATCTAACCTGTTATCTCCTCCTATCAATGTTGCACACAGTATCAGGATTTAGAAATAAGAGCCTCAAAGCGGATAAAGAAACATGACTCATTTTGTCTATATCCAGAAGTTGTGCTCTAGTTCAGATTTAACTACCTTATTCTAGACAATTCTGCCACGCAAAGTAGCCCTCAGTGGGCATCATCTAAGGTCACCCTACAGCACACTTCATGCAGCAGTGCAGTTAAAAAGAATATACTGATTTCTCCATGTATACATGCTTTCTGTTGTGAAGAATTGATACTCTGGACACAAGCAGGTTAGCTGGGAGACTCAGTGGGAAAAAAAAAGAGAAAGGTAAGTTGCTTGTATTGGGGGGGGGGATTACAAATGGACATTTGAAATGTATGGTTCTAGGAGAATCTGAAGACAACCCTTCTAGACTGCAGGAAGAGAGCAGAAGCCAGCGTTCAAAGGCGCTACATAGTAGCACTCCAACTTCATAATCAATAGCATGGGATTTCAGGAAGAAGAAACAATTTCTAAGAAAAAGAAATGAGACTGGTAACCGTAAAGGAGTTGTTTCCTGCTTGCAGAAAGGAATGTTACAAGCGAACAAGTATAATGCAAAAGATGCAAAGATGACTGATTAAAGATGATTTCCCCCCTTCTCTCTCATTATGGCAGCACTCATTTCCTTGTCCAAGCTCCTTTGTCTCTTCTGGGGAAAGTTGGCTGGACTACACTGGCAATTAAATCGAAGAGACAGAAGCTAATTGCCTAATTATTAGAAATAAGCAAGTTTAGAACCTGAGGCCAACAGGAGGCAGCTAAAAATGGTCTCCAGAGTTTACAGTAGATCACAGGAAGCTGATAATGTTCAGGCACAACCCACTAGCTTTGTTATTTTTAGTTTTATGTTTGTACATTATCGATGTGTGGTGCAGCCTATCCCACTTTAAGGCAACTTTCATACTCATATGTGTGCTTTTTTTGTGGTAAGTACCCAACAGCTTAGGCAGTTATATGACTGTTTCCTAAACAGATTCTAGTACATTTTCCCCCTTCTCCCATTAGCACATTTGGAGATAAATCATGATACAATCACTCAACTGTGCTTAGAAGAAGGTTGATTGCCAAGCCTAGGAAAACTATATCCATCTTTAGCAACCCCAAACAACTTCCAAATAAGCGTACACTATCCATGGAGCTGTCATCTCTTCCAATGAGAGCAGCAGAACATGGCCGCACTGGTACCTCAAATCTGATGTCCAACTTTCCATTTAACTTTCCTGTATTAAAACACTAAGCATCACAATAAGATACTCATTCCAGTCAATGAATGGAATAGTGTATCTCACTAAGATTTTTTTCCTAAAACAAAAACATCAATTTGGGCATATAAGCTGTGGCTGAGACTTTCTATAAGAGATAACATAGATGACTGATTTTGAAGTTTTCTGCATTTTTGACAGGAATGGGATGTAGGGTGGTTTTTAATGGATGAATGATATTTCTACTCTTTAAATGGGTTGATAACTTCTGGGGCAAAAAAAATAGTATTGAAATAAACTAGATATGCAACTTGGGCAAGTTTTCTCATCTACAGAGGGGTTATATTAGATATTTTGAAAAACTAACCTCCCTAGTACTTGAGAACTTTGGTGAAAAGTGTCACAGAAGCAACAACAGAGTAACAATGCATAATTTTAAGAGCTATAGTTCACATTTATTCCTCTTGTAGAATGATCTCAAAGGGAGTATTTGAAGCTTGAAGTATGTATGGGAAGTAGAGAACAGTGTATCAAGATAATTCAAGCATGTGAAGTGTACGAGGTATATCCAGGAGATACAGGAAAGGAGGTCATGGAAGTGCAACAGGTACCAAAACCTACAAGAACCACTCCACAACTTTCCAAAGGAAAATACACTTCATTACATTAAAGACAATAGCATTCAAAAACATATTTACACCCTCCAAACTAAAGCCATCCTATTTCAAGAACCAATTAACCAAAACAATTTTTTATAAAGGTGTTTTATTACATAGGGAATTGTCTGCAGATTAGCCAGCTAGAACATGCCATTTACTTCAAGAGTCTCATCAGTTTACACTAATGAAGAAACTGAAGGAAACTTGCATTTAATTGTTACTTGGGAATGATCTACACTGAGCCTGATCCTCCTGTACCTTCCAGATGACTAGCTCTTATTCTGAAGCCCCCTCAGAAAACCAAATGACTGGTGCTCTTTTCTAATCACCATCCTGGCTAGATCAGCAGATTAAGCAGAACTTTAGATCAGTGGCAGGTCTCCCAAGTTCCCACGGTGCCATAGATTTAGTAAATGGGATCAGTATGTTCTAAAAAACCATGATAATATGAGCGAAAGGTTCCACAGCATCAAGCAGTGCAATGCTTGAAACCTCATAATCAAAGTGACAGTTTTCAAGTGCCATTTATAATGCCCTAATCTGGAAACATCCCAGCTAACCCATCTGATCAACTATTTCACAGATGGAAGCACTTGATGGCTAATTGGCAAGTCCATTATTCAAATAAAATAGCGATCTGCACTTCTATTTTCTATATTCCAAGTCAAGGTGTAAACATTCCTTATAAGACATAGGTCACCTCTCTCTCTCCCCCTGCCCCCCTCCCATTTGTAACTTTCCCCCCTTTCTTCCCCCCTCCCCCAATCAAATATGTTAATTCAGAAGTACAAAACTAGTTTTCCTTTCTTTTTATTGCACTGGAACAGTTGTTTTCACTGACAGGAAAGTCAAAGCTAACATTTTTAGAAAATCCAAGAAATGAAAATTATTTTAACAACAATTTAAAAAAAAATATTTCACTGTTTCCTATCACATCTGGACAGAGAGATGGATGTGTTAGCACAGATAAGCGTTTATATGGCTTGGGTTACTGTTCTGAAAACGTTGAGGAAAGGCAGGTCTGTCTGCTAAAAATTCTTACTTAATTCACTCATTGTGCTCTGAAATAGTATCCAGTAGGGTTGCCAAACAGAGGCATATGTAGAACTGATTTCACTAGCAAACAATAGTTCAGCAACTGTGCACAAAATGAAGAGGAGTGCTGCTCCAAATTCCTGCCTGCTGCATAAGAAGAATGCTTTTACGTACCCCACAAAGCCTGTTAATTTGTCTGCAGCTAATGTACAATGCAAAATGAACACCAGTGAAACTCTGATAGGCAGTATTCCAGGGGGGCGAACACAGAGATGGAAAAGAATGAACCAGGAAAGGGAGGATAATGCAGAAAGTGATGTGACAACAGAGGGGAGAGGGAAGAAAGAGGAGCAGAGACTGCAATGGAAAGAAAAAAAAAGTCATTTCCAAAATAAGAACTCCCATGAACTACAGAAGGAAAATTAATGGAATAAGCAGCATTTTGTTTGGGACACTACAATACTTTCACACTTTAACTGTTTCCCTCATTACTTTTTTATAAAGCATCCATCATTTATTCTTCTGAGCAGAAATTCAAAAGCCTAAGACATCAGGCATCTCAGATGTAAGCAATTTATGCACGAAGCACTGTTTCAAAGGTCTAATTTACAGTACGAAGTTCAAAACAAACAAAGGTACCTTCTCATACAAAGAACACAAAGTTAACCACCAAGCTTACTGCTACAAAACACTGTTGTTTATGCAAGTCCTAAGAGCAATCAGATTCTCTTCCTCCTCCTCAACCCCCCACGAAAACAGTCCTTTGCCCATCAAAGGCTAATAAACAAAGGAAATGGCTCAAGAAAGTTAAGGCACAAGCACTGGAAGGAAAGTTTTATCACTGAAGTATCAGTGTAAGAATGAGGGCATGCATGGTCTCCCTCAAGCATTTGTTACCAGCCGTACTGGAGACGGGGGTTTTGCTCTGACCACCTCTGGGCAGATTAACACTGAAAGCAAATTAGCCTCTCGCAGTGATATGCTGAAGGAGCAAACGATACGACAAGATAAGAACTGTGAATGCAGGGAAAGCAGTTCCTGAGTACAGAAGACTTGGAGAGGGTTGTAAAAACAGACTTCCAAAGAGCAGCAGGGACAGCATATACAAGTTCGGAAATAAAGGAGTAAGAAACAGAATTGTAACTGAAACAGGTGGCGTGGCAAGGGGAAGGAGAGAAGCGAGTGCTGTTGAAGACGCTGAGGCAAGTCAACGAGAAAAGCCCATGACAGAGGAGGAACTGAACTGTGCTTAACCATCATCTGCTACTTCCTGAACATTAGTTGCAAAGCAAATTAAACGGGCTACTAATGGACCTCATTGCTAAGTCCAGGGCAGCAGTCCTCTTACTAAGCAAACTCCTAGCTACAAGAAAGAAAAAGAAAATCCTTTAATCACATTATGTAATACTACTATGAAAATGCTTCTCTTCCTACAAGTCTTTACACCCAGATAATTCTTATGTTAGCAAGAACGACCAGCTCCAACAGGTGTTTTTTTTCCTGTGTTCAACCTTGAAAGTAAAACCTGCAAAGACAGAGCAACTGGGACACAGTGATTAAAAAAGCTTTGTACAATTGTTTGAAATATTCTAGTGTAACCGGATGGTAACAGCCTGGTTTACTCTGTACTCTGAGGCAGGACAAAGCATTTCCAAAAGATTACCTGCCTTCTCTCTTCCACCTGAAGGCCATCTGATTTACTCCGGATTTTTCTCTCAATCAATAAATATTCAAAAAAAAAATCTTTGCAGGTCCATTGAAACACCATATTTTAGGGACACAAAATTATTTTTTGAATATCCTTCCTGCTGATTTAATAAACTAAAGGACTACAAAAGTAGCCAAGATATTATCCAGTGCAAGCAGCAACTTGCATAGAGAGCAATTCAGTTTTCTGGAGATAAAGATTTTTTTTTTGTTTTTAAATCCCTGACACACACTCATTGATTCACTTAAGAGACAATTCCATATTTAAACATATATGGAGGCAGCTTTGCAGGCCAAAGCTGCCAGAGCAGTTTATCAAGCTCCTTTTGGATGTTATATTCTATTGTCTGCTACAATTTTCCAGCAAGCTTTAAGCTAAAGCTGGGAAATTCAGAAAGCAGCTGAGAGAGTTAACTGTAAATTTGAAAAAACAGCTTTGATATGCGTCAAGTTCAGAGAGGACTAAGAAGTGAAAGCTTGAGTGATTAGACTGCGCAGATGTTAAAAAAAATGAAGAGTCATGAAGCAGGCTGGCAGCTCAGAGGAACAAGAGAAATAACTGTTTAAGAAAGTGAAACTAAAAATAACTAAGGGCTGCTTGAAGATTCACTAAGAGAGCGTGAATAGAATTTTAGCTATAAAAAGGATAGAAAAAATGCACAAAAAATTACAGCTTATTTGGCAAAACACCTAGAGGCTGTATATCAGCTTAGAATATATCACCAAATGCTTCAGTATTAAACTACTCCTTTCCTAATTATACTGGACACAAATACACTGCACAACCAGAGCTGCGAGTTTAGCATTTTCAAGCATTCCAGAGACAAACACATGCACACTGTTAAGGCTAAGATAAGTGAAACCGATTTCTCTGCAAGAATCACAGTCTGGATTCTAGATTTAGAACAGAGTTCCTGAAGTAGATGAGGAAAGTAGAGAAAGGCTGACTACTTTGTCAAACCAAGACTGCTAGGGATTAGCAAAGGAAATTCCACTGGAGTTCTTAAGGAACTAATTCTTCCTACAGGCCCCAGGCAAAGAAGTTCCTTAGAATTTTTTTCTATACCCATAGTAGTCAGGGATAAACCTGGCAACACAATATAACGAGTTCAGCTTGATTTTAGCCTGATTTTATTTTTGAAGATTGCTGGCCACACCAGTTGGCAAAAAAAAAAAAAAAAAAAAAAAAGAATTCCTCTAGCAGGAGGAACTAGGTTTTGCTGTAGGTTTTGCACTGGAACAGGACAGATGCCAGAGAGGCCTTTCTGCTATGAGTAAAGTTGAAGAAGTGAGGATGACAAGACAGAAAAAAATTCCATAAAACACACAAATAGGTGGCTACGGGTATCTGCAAATGATGAAATCTAAATCCAAATCATCTCCTGAATTTGCATATACCTGAGTATCCTACAATGCCCATCACAATGTGATCTAAAAACTGAAATATATAATTTATGAAGGAGCAAAAGGGTATACTTAATCATTTAGAATAGTCTTAATGTTCTAAAAATCCTTATCAGGAACCAATTTTCAAATTTTTATTCTGCATTGCCAGTGCTTTTGAATCCAAATATCAAATGAAAGGTTTATAGGAATTCTGTATGCTCACAGTGCCAATGCAAGAGTTCATGGTAACAAAAATCATTCAGGTTGTAACAATGATTTGCATATGTTTATATGGCATCTCTAGAGTCAGCAATTACTACAAATTTGGGGGCAGGGGGGAGGGTACATTCCTAAAAATAAGCAAATGAATATTCCAGTAATTGACTAATAGTAAAGAGAAGATAATAACAAGCTATATACTAACCTGTCCCAGCCCGGGCATACCTCCTCCAAGTCGTAGAAGTCTATCCATATTTCTAGAAAAAAAGAAACAAAGGAAAATGTTCCCAAGCTCTCAAGTGTTTACTAAATTGCTATCTATATAATTCACCTTCAGTCACTCAGTATGTCAAAAATATTGGTGGTAATTACAACACAACATCAGACTTCCTGTTAATTAACACCACATATTAATTCAAGAAGCTGTCTTCCATGCTAATTAACAGACCTTGTTTTATTGCTTTGGTTTTGGGTTATCCCCATTTCTGAAGACAAGCACTCTTGTCATACTTTTCTAAACTTTCCTATCATTCAATTAATTGGGTTTTTTTGTTGCTTAAGAACAGCACCTGTGTTCAGGAAGTGCCTGAAACTTAGAGATATGATCAAGTTTACTCCAATTTGTTCAGAAAGCATCAATAAAAATGTGAAATAAAGATTTTAGCATCCTCATTAGTAAGTTCTGTGCTAATTAACTTACAGCTTGTCAGTTATCATCAAAACTACATGTGAAAGACACTGAGCAGATTATGAATCTCTGAATTAGCATCAAAAGCTTTTTTTAATGAACTCATTATACTAAAAGAAATACTGTAAAGTAAACATTTAATGTGTATATAGTTAGAACACTAGTGACAGTACAGTCGTTTAATACATTTCCAGTGTTGCAGGTGGGATGCTTTAGTAAAAGATCATTCCAAACAATGTAACTGACCTGTTACTTTCATAAAAAAAGAAAAGAAAAAGCAGCAAGTTTTTCCTATATTGCAACTTTTAAAGGAGTGATCTTCAGGAGGAAGAATTATTGTTAAGGTGTCCCACCGGCAGCGGATTAAATTTATGTTTTTTTTCTTTGCAGTTCATTCCCTTTATCTCATTGGAAAGCAATATAATACTTAATTGCAGATCCCTAAGTAAGTGTTCTGTCCCAACCAATTTCTTCGTTTTATACAAAACCCAATGATAAGATTAAAAAAATATGATAGCTTTTGTTCAAGATGTTTTCAACAAATCAAGTCGTTTGATTTTCAAGTTTTACAGAAATTACTTACTTTTACTGACTTATTTTATTTGTTACACAGAACATATGAAGTGAAGTACCAGAAGTAGCAGTGATCTTGACACCACGATTTTAGTACAACACAAAGCTTGTTCAGGTGAACTTCATAAACTTGCACCTTGTATGTTTGCTTTATAAGAGGAATTGAGAACAGCAAGTAATGATATTTCAAAAATACACTCATCTTCAAAACAGAAATTACACATAACAGAATTATACATCAGATTGCATTAACAATACAAATTCAAGAACTTTCTTTTAAAGTCAAAGATACAAGAAAATTTTGAACTTATTTTGAAGAAATAAGCTTGCTTTGCAAAAATAAAAAAAATCCTTTATGTGGAATGAATGATAAGATGACACTCATCTTTTGAAATATGTTAATATATTTACTGGCTAGATACTTAAATAAGCTTTCTTTTAGTTTAAGATTAAAATAAATATTTTAAGCTACTCAGTAACACAAAGGGGAAGCATTTGAACCTACCACTAGAAAAAGATGATCTAACTCCTACTTTTATCACATATGCAATTTCATGCATTTCAAACAACAATATTTAAGACACATGAATCAATATCACTTATGCTAATAGCTAATTTCAATTTCCTAGTTTAGTGCACTAGTAAAATACTACTTTGATTTGATTCACTTCCTTGGTTTTGTAGAATGTTTCTAACACATGCAAACCCAACAATTGCAGCCAGAAGTACCAGTAAGTACCTTTCTAAAGCTACCTTGGCACTATATGAATTAAAAAGGCATTATGGGGTCAATAGTTATGCTTTTCAGAAAACCACTGAAACCAAACTGCTTTATTACAGGCAAAAGCTACACACAAAGTCTATATATTTTTCTATCCCCTACTACAGTATGTTCCCAATCAAGTTGTAGAATTTGCACGGAAAGGTTAAGTTCCTATTTAAAACTATTACGTAAGCACATAGTTGATAACGTCAGTAAAACAGTCGGGAATAAAAGTTAATGCCAGCTATGTTTCACTTTTTGCCCCTTTCCATAGTAGATACTTGTCCATTGTCATCTTTCATGACACTAACCTGAGCTGAAGCGTAGCTTTGAAGTAAACTATTAAAAGTATGATTTAAATCAGTCTAACTCTTGGCTGTACACTTATTTTAAGAAATTCCTAGTCTCTTAAACCACTAACCATAAGACATATCAGTAGTCTTTCCTATAACTATAGCACCTTCTGTAATCTGATGTGTTTTATCTATGTACACTTAAGAAACATGACTGAAAAAATTACCTTTTTACATTTCATTTGAGTAATATATTAATTACTAGATCATTAATATTGTTATTTACATCAACACTTATTCCAGTTTCCAACCCAATAGAAGGTTTTAAATGTTTAAGTGCAAGTTAGGCAAGTGCATAGTTTATATAAGCACATTTTGCTGGATTAGACAGATTAGTTGCACAGACTTTTTTTTTTTAATCAGCATATCTTTCCAGGTTTTGGAACTACAAAACCTCATTTTCTTACAGAACCAGAGGGATGTAACACCTCCCAGTTAACTATCATAACCTAGTCACTGAACTGAAGATGTTCTCTGGGCTACTGTCTCGAGAACCTGACGGAACACCTCCGCAAACGAACTCCAGCTTCACTGCAAAGTATTTCACTGGTTCGGGGGCTTGATTCTGGTTAGGATTTTGGCAACTGTTACTTTCTTATTTGTAACTGAAGTTGTCTGAGTAGGTTATAGCATATTTAGGCCTGAACATATTTGTTTACTTTGTATAAACATCTGAAGAATTAATTTAGGATAGAGAATCATATTAAAAACAAAATTTTTTTAAAATCCACTGTGCCCAAATATTACCTCAACCTTAACTTCTCTGTACTAAATAATGCTTTGTAAACCTTAAAACAACTTGAGCAGAATTTTCAGAGAATAATTAAGATAACTGTATTTCCGAGTAACTTCAGCATTTACAAATAAAGCAAATCTACATTTCTAACCTGGCACGCAGCTAGAGGTGATACCAGAACAAACTCAGCAGCAACTCCCACCTTTTGGTTATAAAGACGATGTCTGTAAGTTTCTTTCCTATAGAAAGAAAAAAAAAAAGGGGAAGAGGAGGAAAAACAATAAAGTTTAGAAATAGTAGCATGTTAAAAAAAAAAAAAGTTAAATTGATGACCTTTCAAAGGACCATGTTCCATTGAAGAACAGCCCAGAGAAGAACACAAATTTTTTGCTTTTACCACATAATCCCCGGAAGCTGTACATGCCATGCCCTACAAAAGCCCAAATATCTATAACAAAGAAGTTTCAAAGTTTCTCAGAATTATATGGAAAAAAAATTTTTTTTTTAATCAGTTATAAATGATCTTTTCCATATAAAAACAGAACAGGATTTGATGCTAAGACCCAGTAGTCATGATTTTTTCAGCTCAATGTAGTACACCAATCCAGACTATGCATTACAAAAAACATAAGCACAGTCAACATTTTAAATACCCTTAGCATTAAAAGAATTCTGCTTCATCAATAGAAGACGTTTGTTTCCACTATAAAAGATAAGTAGATTAAAAAAAGCACCCAAGATAGCAGAGATAATGATCTACGTGCACCGTTTTAAGTTCCTGAAGGAGAAGTTAGTCTTTGCATTTTAGAGGAGTAACAAGCATAGGACTCTGAAATAATAAAATGTATCTTTTACACTAATTTGATAATGCAAACCAACAAGAAATCACATTATTTAAACGTGCGTATTTAAACAGCTATTTCTCAGTATAACAGACAAACATTTGAGCAATTGTGAAGTGTCAAATGACAGTTTCTAGATTTTTTTTTTTAGTAAAGATTAATGCAATGTTGCAGATTCATGGAAGTTGGAAGATGTACTGAAAGAATTTAAAAGTTATTCTTATCCAGGGACACAGAAGGGAAACAAAATGTTTTACACTAAAAGTGAAAAAAGTTCATTACCCCTTAGAGGCTCTATATGGGTTTGTCCTACTGCCAATAGAAATCATAAAGTGCATTAGAGTGACTAACAAAGCAGATAGGACTTTAAAAAGATGTCTCTATAGCCATAATCTGAAAATCCACCCAAGTCCTTTAAGTTTTTATAATTAGTATAGGTCACGCTCTCCCAACTGCTTTCTGACAGGTTAATCGGGGATGTTTTAGAGACTCACTTCTTAAGGCTTAAGACGACAAATAAGAAGTTCTGGGAGCACCAGAACATGCAAATTCTTGTCTCCTAAGTCTCCCAGTCAGCTTCTCTTCTCCACTGAGATTCTCTTGTCCTAATGGTTTGGCTGGTGCAGTAGCCCTTCCCTGTTAAGGCTCATACTTCAGGTAACTTAGAACACCTTAATGTCTTCACAATCCCTGTCAGTCTGTTTAAGCATTTTAAAGTTAATCAATAAATTTTAAAAAAGCTGTTCGAGACTGAAACTATGGTCCTTTGCTACTATTTTAGAAGAATTTTGCTGTAGATCATCCTAGCCAAGCACAAAGTTGATAAGCAGTCTGCAGGTACAGAGGGGTTTTTAATCTGCTTGTTTGTTTTTAAGTGAGCAGTTGCTATGACTTGAAAAGTCAGAAATGCCTTTAGGTTTGCCTGAATTCAAGCTGAGAAAGACTGCTTTAGATTCGGCTTAGGAGTTAAAAGTTGTGTTATCCTTCTCCCTGAGAACACTGCCCACTAGTTGCATCCACTCAATCATTTGTAGTGCAGTGTTTTGGAACAGATCTGCGAAATGATCTGTGGCCATGATTTGATAGACATTTTTTTCAATGTCAATGTTAACATAAGGAGCAGTGGGGAAGCTGCTGCTGCTGCTTACCAACTTGATGCTGCTTTCTCAATACTGCCAGGACAGCCATTTGTGCAGCCTCACAGTAAACTGATAGGCTAACAAAAATGTTGTTTTTAACCCTGTTCAGCTCTCTGATTGTATTCACACTGCATCCCAGAAACAGTTGTCTTGGCATAACAGAAAAAGCAGTCTTGGAAGACCTGACTGCTTCAAAGCTAATCCAGACTCCAAAAGAAATTCATGTCAAACATGCCTTAAGCTAAACGTGCCCAAAAAGTGTTTTTGTTTGGTTGGTTTTTTTTAGTAACTAAGGTCATTTAACAGAAACAGTTCTGAACCTCATCTCACAGAAGTACAAGAACAAAGGAGGATGTGTTAATCTTTCTGGGAAGTTGGAGAAAAAAAGAATAAGTCACAGTTTCTCAGTGTTGAAAGGCTGGGGTGGGATTCCACTAACCAGTCAAAAGCAAAGTTGCTAGATTTCTGCCAGCTTTGCACAAGGATACGATCCACGAGAGGTCATGAGTGCTACAGCTAGCAGAAAAAAGGAGACAGGACCACAACAGCTGGCAACTGTATTCGCACTAGCTGCCACTGAACTGCAACCAGTTCACGAGCAGGCTTCACAGGACTGCAACACTATTCACGTATAGCCAGCTGGACACTCACCGGTCCTGCGTTCCCTTTCTCCACACCCTATAAGCATACTGAAGAAACAGATCACTCTGCACTTTACAGTCTGACATTAAAGCAATCTCAACAACACAGAAACTTTCATCACCAGCTGACCTGGCTCCATGGGGGAGGCAGGAACACTCTTAGGGGGGTAGAGCAGAGGAGAAGACGTGCAGCCACACCAAGGGTGGAAGGACGAGTAACATGAACCACAGCTTGACAACCCCGAAACCATCGGGCATTATTCCTAAAGACTACTAAAACTGTCCCCCACAAAAAAAACTACATTCTTGTAGATAAACCAGAATTAAAGCAAGAACTTCTTTGTATAACAAACTGAGAAAACCTATATAGTGTAGAAGAAACTACTAAGATTTTCTTAACTTCAAAGAGAAATACTGATTCATAATTCAGTTCATCCTACTGTGACATTTACAGTTTTCAGTCAATAAGTCTTGTTAAAAAAGCAGCATTAATGCTTTACATTTTGTGGGCAGCTCTCTCACTGAATACTAGACATCCAGCTTAGTTGCACCAGAATACAGCTTCTACTTCTTTTTTGACATCAGCTTCCTGTTCTGTTCTCTAGTCTGTTCCCTGGGAGAAGCACAGAGTGGTAGCCCATAGCTGAGACATTTCCATCTCCCCTGGAAAGGAAGCTAGTTTTGATTACACTTACCTGACACTTTTTTTTTTTTTAAATATAAGCACAAAAGAAAGCAAACAAAATTCACAGCAAATCTCTTCTCCTTTTTCTCCAAAAATCAAAAAAAAAGATTTTATAGCATCTCATTCTGCTTGCAAAGAAGAGTTAATAGTCTCTATTTAAAGTGAAACTTTAAAGAAGTGATTACACTTATCACAAAGTTCCATAATAGAAAGTTGCAGAAGGCCGGTTATGATCATTTTGTTGCACTGCGAGATTTAGATGACGTGGGCTCACCATTGATGTTAATGTGGTCACTGATTGTTTAAAACAAACAGCCCCCCCCCCCCCAAAAAAAAGAGGGGGTGAGGACGAAAGCAGGCAGGTTGTTAAGCAACTTCACTGCTTGATATGTCCATGATTGAAACACCTTAGCTAAAAGATCTTGGTCGCAGGATGGAGGAAAAACAAAACAAAACCACACATCCACCCACCCCACACACCCATTATTGAGATCTTTTTAATTGTCTTGGCCTCAAAAGCTCTGTGGGTGCTAATAATGCATTGTAAGTATGCAGAGAGTGCCTCAAAACTGATCTGAAAACAGAAAAATTAAAAAACCTATGTCTAACATTTGTTAATATTACTATCATTAGATAGCTCTAATAAACAGTAAGAGACATCAGTTCCGAGAGCTCTGGTTCACCACTTAGTTGCTGGTTATAACTTTCAACATACTCCATAAATGCTGACTTAAATCCTGGCTTTTAATAATGAGAACATTTTTCCTTAGGTAATATAGGGAAGAGTTATATGCATGCATTATGCACAATACATAGCTACTGTGTTTTGCACTTAACATGTTTCAGCACAGACTTTGAAATCAACTTGAAACATAATCTTAAGTTACTGTATCTCCTTGCCTATGAAACAAGAGTTTTATGTAGACCATTTTTATCTAGTATTAACAGCCCATGATGCAATCCCTCAATGAAAAAAGTTGTTCTACTGGGCTGAGAACTTTTGAGTCAGGATCAAAAATAAAAATAAAAATTAGCTTCAACATATATGGAAGAGAAGGACACTGACTACAAAACTGTCCTATTAGCAAGTAGAGTACCAGGCTAGACTTAGGTGACAAGAAATCATTCCAAACTTTGCAATTTGTCCATTAAGTGACTTCTAGCAAATCTTTTCACCTTTTAACTGACTTTGTCCAACTACAGTATGGAGACTACTATAAAAAGCATTATATAAGCGCACTTTCAGGTCTACTCTTGAGAAGTTCTACATAACATGGATTATTCTACATAAAATGGGTTAATTATTTCATTAACCAAGACTTTAAAAAAAAAAAAAAGCAGTTTAAGGTTTCTGCTGCAGTTGTAATACAATTCAAGAAACCTTTCTGGTGATGATAAACAGTTATGAAGGTGAATTAGTTAAGGAATTGCATAATGCAGAGAAGCATCATTTCACCAAGAAAAGAACAAAAACTGCTTGTAGGCAAAGTCACCAAACACAGAATGGACAGAAAAACCTCCCAACAGAACAGAGACTTCACATGTGAGAGCAGGGAAGAAAAAAAAAAAGTCTACCTTACTACATATTTCATATGAAAAAAAGTGAATTACAATCAGTTCTCAGTTATCTGTGGCAGTTCATTAAAGCTAACTATCAACCATGCCATGAATGTATATAGAAGGCCCAGTAGGGCAAGTTCAGAAGTACTCGACTATTCTGCTTCTATGACCTGCTCAGACCTGGAAACCAATTGTTTCTGAACAGTACAGACCTGATCCTCAATGCACTTGAGCTGGCCTAAAAGGTAGGCAGGTTAGTTCCTCCCACTTTGCTTTCTGGTTTCCAGCAGCACAGCAAACCAGCATAGGTCTAGTACATTCAATGCTGAGCTGGTGTTATTGAAGTGATCCAAATCCAAGCCAACTACTCTAAAACTATTAAGCACATCTGCCCTAAGCTTCCAGGTAAGGGACGATTCATTAGCAAAGCACACCACCACAGAATGAATGTTGATTTTGTGCTGTACACAAGTAACGAGCTTCTCTGAAATCTGCAGAATGCAGAACAGACACACAGCAGTCTTGCATAGCCTCCCTCCTCCCCTACTACACATTCTGCAGTTTTTATATTATTCAGGGCATCCTAACTACCCCTCCATTATCCTAGAGCAAGAGATAATTGTAGCTACTATTAGTATATACTCCATAATGCCTGTCACTGAATCATTTCTAAGAAGGTTTACAGGCTAATTCAGATTTTGGTATTACTTAATCTGCTATTTTGAAGTATATTCTAACTTCTCATTTTCTTAAGCATAGATATCAGTTGAATATCCCTGGTGTGGCATGTTACATCACAGATTTTTCATTAAGCAATTGACAAAATCTGTTATTAGAAGTTACTCTAAATGATTCAGGGATAATTTATTTGCAAGCTAATTTCAGGATTCCTTAACAAAGATCTTTTCCTTGTTTCCATAACACAAGTTAATAGGGAGCGCTCTTCTTAGTAGAATTGTCTTACAAGTGTATTCCTCATAACTGAAACACAGAGAACACTTTGCACTCACAGAGGAAAGAACATTTCCAAGATTAAGACAAACCTGTCAGATTTTTCAGGTTGCCTAATACCTGTTCAGCTATATATAGCTTTTAAATACTTTTATATAGAACTGGAAAAAAAGCTACCTTATTCCTTGATGTTTTCTAGATTTTTCTATTGTATGCTGGAAAGAAGTAAAACTTCAAAAGATAACATCAGCACACATTCAGATTTGACAACTTTTTGCAAGTATCCAGCTATAACACATACATTCATTCTAAAAACAACACCGAAGTCTGCTGCATGCTAGAAACAGTACTGTTACTTCTGATTATATCTTATTTTCAACTTAATTCCACTGCTTTCCTAACAGGGATTAAGGATTTCTTCTGCCTCACGGATCTGACACCGCGGCACCCAGTGCTTCACCCTGGCCCCCCCTGCCCTGTAACCGGAGACGTGCGCTGCCAGCCCCTGCCGCAACGCTTTGCTCCAGGAGCGGCAGGGCTCCAGCTCGCGACGTCCCCCCGCGGGCCCGGCGCCGCCGCCGCGCGCAGGCCAAGCGCGCGAGCCGAGAGGCCCGAGACC
>NW_020450727.1:593735-654981 GCF_003343035.1 Apteryx rowi
CCCGCGGCCGGACCGGGCCCCTGAGGAGCCCCGCGGCGACGGCGCCGGGCCCGGACGGCCCTCACCTGTGCGCGGGCCCCGCTCCGGCCGCACCGGCTCCGCCCAGGCCGCCGTGAATCAGCCGGATTTCATTCAAAACGAGTCCTCCCAGGCCTCCTGCAAGCGCTTCCCGGTTCAAAGGGCACGCGGCAGGGACTTCCGGTCGCGTAGCTAATATGGGGGGGGCGCATGGCAACGCGGGTCTCCTGGTAACGGCGCGCGCCGCCGGCAGGAGCCGCGCCCCACGCTCGCGCCGGGGGCGGCCGTTAAACCGTTGTCCCGGCCCGGCCGCGGGCGTCAGCTCCCGTGCGGCCTTCCTCTGGGAGGCGGAGCAAGGAACGAGGCCTCACCGGCTGTCGTGGGGCCGCACAGGCCGCGGCCGGCCGCTCCCGTGTCGGCCGGGCCCAGGAACTGCGAGACCGGAGCTGGGGCCGGCCCAGGCCTGAGGCAGCTGAGAGCCTGGCTGCACCCGTGCGCGGGGGCCTGAGAAGCCCCTCAGGCGGCGGTGGAAAGCTCTTCCTAGAACTGCTGTTGCACCCGTCTTGTCCACTCTGCTTGCTGGATTGTGCACTAGCAAATCCAGAGCTGTCACAAAGTTAATTAGGAGCAGAGACAACCAGAGGGACACAGTCTTTCAGTGGTACTGAGTGGAAAGCAGCGCGTGCTGAACTGAAGTGCTTAAACTGCTTTGTTGTAAAGTGCTATAGGTTAACTTTGTCCATAGTTCAGAATGAAATTGCAGCCTGATGACACCTATACTCAGATAACTAGACGATAGCATGGCTGAAGAACCACAGAACGTGTCTTCATATCAATAAATGAATGAATACCATAATAGGCACAATACTGCTTGTGCTCATCTCAAAAAGGAGGAAAAATTAAGAAGGATTTACAGAAGAGTGATAATGATCATGTGTATGAAAAATAGCATGAAAAGAAATGGAAAAGAGAGGGAATTTTACCATAAAAAGAAGACAAGTAGGAGGTAATAAGGTAAAAGCATGCATCCTAATGAACAATGCAGAGAAAGCAAACTGGAATTTTCCATTATCCTTATGTTACCCGTATGTTAGACAAGAACAAAAAAAAACGTTTTGTAAATTAGAGGAAAATACAAGGTTGAGGAGTGGAACTTGGTGCCTTGGGAAGTCACTATGGCTAAAATAATACAATTAAAGAGTGCAGATATATCTAGAAATCAAATTTTACAAATATTTTAGAAGATATGGGACAACTTAAGAACCTGTCAAGTTCTTAGAACTGTGTCTGAGGTTTCAGCAATGATGGCTTGTGTTTTCAAAAGCTTCTTTAAAGTTTGAGAATATGGGATTAGAAGATGCTCAGCATTTCATGCAACAGAGAACTACAGAGAAGCATATGAAAAGGTATTATGTTACAAATTTTGCTTAAATAACCTCAGCTAGATATAGTCAATCCTTCTGTGACCCTTTAGCAGCCTCCAAAGCCAATTTAGCAAACTCCAAAGTTTTTATACTCATATGAATCAAAAGAGAGAGAAAATAAATTTATACACAGATATATGCCATTCTACCTTTTTTGGAAGGTCAGACTTTTTGAAAAACAATATTTCTATAATTTTCTTTTCCATCCCTTTTCAGATATTTGCTAAGCTAAGGGAGTCACTAGAGTTAATTCATAAAGATTCCTAGAAGGCTAAAGGCTTAAAATGTGTTTTTTTGTTATAAGGCAGTATTTTCTGTTCATGTTATTAAGGCTAAACATATTAGTGCAGTTCATCACTGCAACCACAGCCAAATTATTCAGAAAAAAGCAAAGATATGTTTGTGTGTGTGTATGTGTATCTATGTATGTATGTCTCACACAATAAGAAAATTTGCACCTTTCTTCAAAGCAGCAATGTTCTTTCTTATTTGATGTGGTAAAACTTTCCTGCTAGTCTTGTCATTAATATTCTGAGACTTTTGTGTATTTTAATGTTGTCAAAGTCAATTAAATATGGTTGAAAGTTCATTTTTATTTTTAAGATTATATGGGAGAGATAAATTATGAATTCAGTGAACTGAAATGCATTATTTAGTTTCCTGATTTGTACTGTGTTGTTGAGAGCAATCCTTTTATTCCTTCATGTTAACTGGTATTCTAACACCTTAATGAGAAATCATCACTATATTTCGATTCTCGCTCTGCAATTGTGTCTTTAAGGAACTCTGCACTTATAAAAAAAAATTATGAAAATATTCCTCTGAGTTAACATGTATAATAAAGAAAAGTAACCTAGTTAGATCTTTGTAATTCACCTATATCCACTGACTTTAATGAGCAATGTCATTTTGAACCATCTGAAGATTTGGCCCTTCTCTTTTGAAATACAAAGTGAAACAGACTTTCATTGTTATTCCTAATTATATTTCAAGTCATAGTATTGACTTTTTTAATATATACATTTATTGAAATTTTATAAATAAATGTAGTTACAGAAGAAGAAAAAAAGGAAAAAATAGGAGAAATATTTACATTAGAAAGTACAGTGAATTAATTGGATATATAGAGCCAGTATCATAGTTGGTACTTATGACAGATGGTATTTTATATTTTGATGTAAAAAAGATATATTCTTAATCGTATATGTCAAAGAAAAGAGACCATATGTTGTTAAACAGTTCCAAATTGTCATTTAATCTGAAGGGCACTCTCTTTCATGCTACTGAATCCCTTATTGTTTTGGTCTAATCAGCACTAATCCTTAGACGATTTTTATTTATTATTTTTCTGTACTGCAGTGCTGAGTGAAAATGTTCAAGATTTTGTTCCTTTTCTATTACTTGGATGGCTGTTTGTTGTTATATAAACTTACTTCGACTGGATCCCTGCATTCTTCCATTCTTCCCAGCATTATCCTTGCTTCTAGTAAAGTGATCAACAGGGAGCAGAAATACTCAGAGATCACACCTTTGTTCCTAAATTTCTGTATCTGGTATGTGATTTCCCCCAAGTCTGTTTGTGATTTAGTTAAAGCAGCAATGTTCCTGCAGCTCTGTAATTAATGAGTTCAGTTTTACAGAGCTGAATGACAAAAGAGCTGTATATATAACACGAAGAATACACTGAGAGATTAGGCCCCAGTTTTCTTACAAATCATATGTATAGACAAACAGAGTACCATTTGTGCTGGGATTTTGTTGTAATCTAAAAAACAGAAGATAAAACTTTAGAAAACCTGGGATTAGAATACAGTATGCCTTTAGGGTTGGTCAAAACATTGCATTAATGAAAAGTTACACCTTCTGTGTTTAAGGAYGTAGAACTGACCATAGACAATGGTCAGTTGTCAGTATATTGGGGAACACAAGATCTGATTTCATCCTTGTGAAGAAATAATAGAGTCACAAGAAGCACACTGTTGATTTTTTTGGCTTGGAGCTAGATTTGGTAGTCAAACATGGAAGAAGTAGTAGAGGAATACTGGTTTCTTAAACTGACAGCCTTTTAGCCTGAGAATGGACTAGAGCTCTGTACATGTGGACTTGGCAGACCTATAAATGGGAAAATGGTTTCTTCTGTCATACTTGGCAAGCGCTCAGAATGGTTAGAAGTGCTTATGATGAACTCGGTGACATCCACAACAGCTTGTGAAATGCCTGAACAAATCTTCGCTACAAACAGACTAATAACAGGTCTTATCATAGACAATGAATAAAACTTTACAGGAATATTAGTTAAGGACAGTAAATAAGAATGGGATTACTTTTTTTTCAGTCTTCTCCACATTCTACCATCAGCTGCAGAAGGCTGTTAGAGATTTGAAAGAGGTTTTATTAACCATGAAGCATGTGATTAATGAAAACCTACAAACAAAACTATTTTCATTTCTTCCGGAATATAGAGCTGCCCCTTAAACTCTAACAAGTATAAATTCAGCCTAATTTTGGGTTTGAAGAGTGGTAACTGTATTTGGATGTAATCCATTCCATCACAGAATACGAACTATTGAGAAAGTGAACCTTCCTAACATGAGCCACAATAAAGCAAAAAAAAAAAAAAAAGGATCTAAAAGATCCTGTCTATAATGAAAGTTTCAGTATTTGCCAGTCAATACAGATTTCATATACAATCCTAGAAGAAACCGGACTTTTGTCTTTTCAAGTCTATTTAAAGTGATGGCTGTGTTTTGAGAACTATCTACAAACCATCTGGAAAAGACAAGGCCAAGAAAAAAATCAGTCTTGGTGGGAATGCTTGTGTTGGGGGTGTCTATGGAAAATTTTTATGAAGAAGCAGAGAAGTGGGTTTGTGTCCCTGGCAATTGCAAAGGTGCTACTCTGTGAGAGACAGATTATTTAAATAACTATGTAAAAGACTGTAAATTGGAGGCTGTAAATTAAGAGAAAGGTCGTATGTAAAGCGGACATGCTGTGTTTTTTTTCTGGATTACTGTGGGATGGAACAATGTTCCACCTATTTCTTATTTTTTCTTTATTCAGTGGGCGTTTTTTCCCTTATTTGTGACACAATAAAAATAAATTTTACACTTCCTTTAGTACTTAAGATATTTTTGTTGTTGAACTGAAACATTCCTCTACAGAAGTGCTATATAACTGGTACAATGCTTTCTAACCCCTACCTATGTCAGGTAGCGAGAGCCAAGAAATGAAGACTAGACTAGACAGTTTCAGTCACTTCTTTGGCTATGTCTATGTTAGCAAGTGGTACAGACTGATAGGAACAAATCTGTAGGGTGAAACAGGCACTATATTTGTTTCAGCGTTTTCTTACTTTGGACTAGCTCTAGTTTAGTCCCATGGATTGAACACCCATTTGCAGCTACTGTGTATTAGCGATGTTCTTGGTCTGCATCCTCTAGTTTAGTTTAGTTTGAAGGGAATCCAGTTCCAGTGCTCCAAGACTGTTTCTCAGGGCAGACCAAAGCACCAAAGTGGGGATAATTGAGAGTTTTGCTTTAAATCACGCTTCTGATCTGAACTTAAACATTAATGTAGATGCACCATATGTGTCATCATTTTTGCGGCAAAAATTAACCCACAAGATGAAAAGAAAACATGGCAGAACACTGGAGAAGAGTGAAATAAAATTGAAGAAGGTGAAGTCTTCCACATTATTACACATGGCATGCCCAAAGCACTGGGTGTATACAATATGTTCTATGGAGAGCCTGAGGGACCTGTAAACTGCTAGATAAAACCCATTCAGTGAATATTTTGATCCTCACAAGAATGTCACTTGGGAAAGGCACATTTTTTACAAGAAACCAGCTGCCAGATGAGCCCATTGACCATTGTTAAGATCTTTAAAATAAAGCCAAGTAATGTGAATTGGAGCAGTTAACAGATGGATGAATTACTTGTGATATAAGTGATAACCAAGTCAAAGCAAGGTGAGAAAAGGACTTGACATTGCAAAGAACAGTGGATATTTGCAGGGCTAGTAAAGACTGCTTCCCAAATAAAAGTGTTAGCTAGTGGTGAAAGAACTGGAGTGTATCTAATTAAAAATGCATACCAAAGCATGAAGAGAGAATACAAGGGTAAACAAATGGCAGAGACCAGACTTGTTTTCAAAAAATGTAAAATCAATCACAACATGGTGAAAAGGTCCTGCACAAGAGGTTCAGTGTCCTGTATACAATAAAAGCAGCCATTTTGCAAAAAATAGATTGCTCTCAACTCAACTTGTAAAGATATGCTGAAGAAAAGCTACCCATAACTATACTGCTGGAGGATATAACAATGGTGACAACAGTGAAAGTGATTATAATGATTTATAAATGGGATAGTAGGGATGATACTATTCTCTAAAAACAGATTCTTTGCTCTGCCAGAAGTTTTTTTTCTTTTTGAATAATATCCCAAACAGGGCATTTGTGGATTTAGGAAATTCTCTGGTGACACAAAAGTAATGAGGGTTGCAACATAGCTTCATTCCACAGTGCTCTCCATAAATTAATTAAATCTGTAGAGATTAAACTACTCTAGTAATCACAGTGATACAGCACAGAATAAAGTATTTGCAGTCTTGATGCCTTTACAAAATAAGGTTCTGTTCACGGTTTTGGGTTTATGCTGTGACTTAAAAAGTGAATGAACTTGTGCCAAGTATTTAAATAGAAACTTGAGCTAAGTACAGAACAACGTATCTAACTTGCACATGAAATTTGTGACTGCCTAATAGTCTTCATTTTTGGAGGTATGAAAGTTACTAGTCTGATTATGTTTAGACTCTCTTCTTAAGGATGGTCTCAGTTCTTGCAGTGCACCATGCTATACCCCATGGCATTTTTCCCCTTCATTGCCCTGATTCTTTCAGCTTGTCCTCCTTAGTATTTAGAATTCTCTGTTATGCCTGTATACATTAAAACATTATGGATCCTCCTAACTGGGTTTGGAAACTGAGTCCTATGCTAGTAAGAATTTTGAATAGCTAGCTAGATCAATATAGGTATTTCTTCTTCTCAGTTGATTTAGAAAATAGCTATTTAATTGATTAAACATATACATTATACCTCAGTCAATTCAGCTCTTTGTAAAATGAGGCACTTGTAAAAGGAATAGGTAAATATAGCATACTTGTTTCTTGATGGAGAACAATTTGTACAGTTGTGATTGTGTCTTGTTCTCTGTGATCACAATAAATATACAATAAGAATGGTTAAAATGTTTGATTATTTTTGTCTTGTAGTTTCTGAATTGGCGGAAATATGGTTTTGAAGGATTTTATTCTACTCAATAGGCAGGCTTCCTACAAAATGTTAGTAGAAATGTATGCTGTATAGGCAGAGTACTTGCAATTGACAGTGAACTCTTCAGGTAAGTCAAGATGTTTATTTTAGTTGTATTGGCTATCTGCCATAAATAAATACAGTAGCAATTTATCTCATCTCACTAGCTAGCTTGATTCAGTTGATTAAAGACTATAAACTGACTTTAATTATATGTTGTAACAGTTGGTATTTGGAGACCTGAATATTTGGGACCATGTGGCGACAGTTTGAATCTCCATTGTAGAAATGATCTGAAGAAACTCCCTTAACACTGGCTAGATTTCTAATTTCAGCCAATTTTTAAAAACTCATATGCCTCCAGATTTTTCTGCATTTAGGGAGTCCTGATTTTTTTAGTTTAAATTACTAAAAAAAAATTTTAATCTTATTCCAGGTCCAGTGTGTAGTCAAAGGACCAACCGAACTTCAGGAACCTCTTTTCTCTGCAAAGGTAGGGTGTGGGAAATGCAATCAATTTCAGATATTTATTGCTAATATAATCAAACAGTAAGACATTTTTATCTCCTGCAGAGACGATAGATGCAAATATTACACTTGCACTTATTATTTCTGATAAAAAGATCTGCATTTTTGTCTTTTGGGTTCCTGAGGATTGATGACATGGCTTTCAGGTACTTTAGGTATCATTGATTTGTTTTGTGAATAGTTTATGTTAAAAAGTATTTATTTTATTTTATTTTATTTTATTTTATTTTATTTTATTCTTATTACAGAGCTACTCACTCTGAAAAAGATAGAAAAAAGGACCCCCTTGTTTATTCTTTGCTGTTAAAGTGGTGGTGGCCACAGCTCTGCCTAAATGATTATATTTTGTTTTACTAATAAAAATGAGGCTAAATCCAGGTAAGCAGGATGTCACCCTGTTGAGTAAAAAGTAAATATAAAAGCCATATTGTAATTAAATAAAATACTGAAAACAGATAATTTAAAATGGATATTCTTTTTTTTCTAGTTGTTGTATTGCTGGTATCTAACTTGCTGGGTTGTTAAAAAATTGTACAAAACGGTCTAGATTATAACAGAGACAGTTCACATACTTGTAAATATGTTAAACAGGTTTTGGAGCTTTGTTAAGATGACATACTTGATCTAACTTGGTCAAAAAAAATCTTAACTTATGTTGAGACTACAGAGACTTGACTACAGACTTTTAACTGGTTTAATAGCCCAGAGAAGAACTTCATGCTAAACTGTAAATGGTCATGTTACAGAAGTTGAAGAAAAGACTTCAGTATTTGCCTGTTCCCTTTAACATTCAAACTTTTTTGATACTAGCCCAAGCCTTCAGGTTAGTCTTTGGTTCTTGTTTTAGTTCAACAAAGTATTTATGTCAATTTAAGGCAGTGGCTTTCAATCTTTTTTGTCTTGTGGATTCCTAAAAAATGTCAGTGGATGCCTTTAGATATGTCATATATGTAGATAAGAGTGACATAAAAACTTGCTGTTCTTAATTGCCTTTCACAGATTCCTTTAGAAGCAGAGTTTGAGACTAAGAATTAGTCCACAGACACTTTTCCCCATAGCCTGCAGATCACAAGTTTCACATCAGTGCTTTGGAGTCTTTCAGTAGTTTTTATAGGTCATGAAATTATAATGTTTAAAATATCTGAAGTATATTATGATATTCCATATGGCTTGTGTACAACAGAAAACTTCAGTGGAGTAGACAACACAATTGTTAGTCTCAAGAATCCCTTTCTTACCATAATTATATTCCCTAGAAACTGCCTTTTGCCATTAGAGCCTTATAATAGTATTTTTGAGTATTTTAGGAGCTTTGGGTTTTTGACTGGTATTTATATACTTAAAACTCCCACTGCTTTGGCCTTTCCTTAGTATCCTTCACAGCAGTTGTCCGACAAGCTAATATAATTATTTGCTCCTTTCATTTTAKTTTTATACTCAGTAATAGGAAGAAGTTTCCCTTCTCCACAAAATTTCAATACAGAAATAGATTAAATGGCATTTTTCCAATTATCTGAAAAATAAGTTTAATCAAGAGTAGTAATTTCATCTAGCTAACTATTACCTTTTCTATTCAACATCCTTCGCTTGCTGTTTTCAGCAATTGCAGATAGCCTCTAACTAAATAAATATCAATCCTTTGTTGCATATTTCTTTATGAGTACAGATGCTTACAGCTCCTATTGACTGGCTGTAAATAACATCATTTTTAATTAGAAATGCACTGATGTAGAACTACCTGCTCATCTTAGCTCTATCTTTCAGGTAACTGGAGCTGCTAATTGCATTCAAAAATTCAGGTCAAATGTTCACTATCTGAATTCATTAACCACTCAGCAAAATATGGCTGTCTCTTTAAAAAATAGGAAACTTCACAGATATTTTAAAGATTGAATTCTGTGCTCAACTATACCATTGACTTTATTTGTAGTTGATAATAGATCTAGGATTTTATAATAGTAGTAATACACAAATAATTAATGTTGTTTAAATGAGTCACTGGTAAATTAGCTCTGTTCTTTTTTAATGGAAGACAGCAAAAGATATGCTTAATGGTTTACCTAAGCAGTAACCTTCAAGATCTCCATCTCACTGACAAAATATCAAAGCCAGCTCATTCAGATTTTCTACAGACATTCCTTTAAGTTTTAGTTTCTCAGGTAATGAGAAGAACGATCCCCAGTAGTGATCATCACATGTAGACTACCAAACATTCTTTTCAAATAATAATCAAATGTGGGTATAAAGCCCAGGTTTCCTAGCTCATGTCTTCTGGCCCTCTCTGGTGGACACAGATTTTTAAGAAATGTTTTCTAGTTTTAGTTTTAATGAATCTTTCACACAACTATTTGAATCTATCATAACTTTGCATCTGTTTGAGAGTATGGATGTTCAATCTAGATCTATACTTTTGCATGAGATGACTGGAAAGATACTGTATTATACAGACAAATACAGAAGTAACAGAGAATTTTGTAAATTTTACACACTTGTTTTGTAGAACCTACACACTTATTGTCATGAAACATAAGAATAGACTGCCTGCTCTGTGAAAGGTAACCATTCTTCTAATTATTTGAAAATATCTAGGATATTGCAGTTAGCTTTCAAATAGCCATTAGATTTAAAATAGATGAGTTATTTGCAAGATTAACATGGTTGGATCTTTTAATTTGTATGTTACTTATTTCAACTCTTCCATTACTTTCATTCAGTGAACACTTTTCTTCACTGTCTTCCAGTAAAAATTCTAGTTAGTTTTCATACATTCATATGTACTTTAAAATTGGTTTCAAATGTACTTGACTAATATGGATTATGTTCATGCCATGAATGAAGTAGAAAAAGATTTTTCTTGTTTATGTGTTGCTATCATGTAGGTATGCTTTGTTCCTTTTGGTTCTAGCATTATATTTTACTATCTAAGTAGAAGAAAACTTAAATAAGATCAAGCATTTCTTATGACAGAGAAAGCAGCTATCCTTTATGTATTTTTGAATGAAGTGGTATTTTTAAAGAGGAAGAATCCACTCTACCTAAATTGGGCATACAGAATCTATTGCATTTTGAAGTCTGTCATTTTGCCAGTCAAATAAGCAGGATTTTTTTGTTGTTGAAGATAATAAGAATGCTAAATACGCTATTTCATAAGGCTTACTAAAGAACTCTAGTTTTATTTTCTTTTACATTGACTGGTGCCAGTAGGAGGAGAAGCAATGTATTATTAACTGTAGTGTTGCACACAAATTTATTTAATGGTTTCATGGAGTATATATTTATAATTCTTTAGAAAAATGGTTAAGGCAGTTCTTCAAGCGCAAAGAAATAATATCTTTCCCTTGTAAGAGTTACAAGTATATTCTAGTATATATTCTGTACTCAAGCCATCCTATCATAAACTGTCCTACAATGCCCAAGGAACAGGACCGGTATTTGGGTGGAGAAGCTCAGAAATTCCAGAGTGAGTGGCATTATCAGCTCAGATGGCAGTCCTTTTATTTCAGACCAGAACTACTATTGTCTTTAAGAACAGCATAAAGCGGAGTTCCTGACTACAAATGGTCATCAAACTTCTACGGTATTTTGCATAATGTCTGGACGCTAAGTTCTCTGTTAGTTAATTCTTCATCTAATTCATGGTACTGCAGTCAACTGAAATCCTATTACTATTATCAACTAACAGCAAGAAGATACAATATTCTGATTTTCTTATGATAAACTATTGTAGATAATGACTATTGAACAGGTGTACCTCAGTACAAACAGACAAAAACATTTCTCCATAGTGCAGTATGTAAGAACATAAAGTGATGCACATTACAGTTGATCTGGATGATAAAAAAAAGAAAGTTAGATTTGAAGATCATTAGCATTTATTACCATTGATATTAAGTATCTATGCAAGCTGCATGCATTTGTTCTGCAAATGTTGGTGGAAAATAAGGCCATGCATATTCCTACAACAAAGCTGTTCATTGTATAATTTAGTTTTCAGCTGAGTCTGAACTTACTGCAGGTGAAAATAAGATGATCCAGATCTGTCAGCACTGATATACATGTAGGTGGTTCCATTATTATAATTTGTGAAATGCTCACAAGCTGTCTTTGTGAGGGTGCTTATATAGAGTAATGTATTAAAAAGAAGCAAGATGTTCTACCTTATGATGGCATTGCAGTTGTGCAGTTTGTTTAAAGTGATCAAATGTGTCTAAAATACATATGGAAAGTTTTTGAGCAGGAAAATTGTATCTTATTATTGTGTGATTTTGTGTGTAAGATAATATCACATACTTTAAGAAAAAATGTCCTGCTTTTTACATTCTGGATACCCTTCAATCAAATGTGACTGACAAGTATTTATAAACCAGATGCTCTTTTTATGAGCTCTGAGTTACTACAAGAATTGTAACACCACTGTTTTTACATGGAGAGCTGGTATGAGTTGCAGACCTGTCCGTCTCTCTTGAATATAGAGTTGTTTTATTAATACCAGTATATTTTCTGGACTTTTTTCACTGTTTTGAGAAGACCACTCTGATTTTTTTAACCTTTTCTTATATTCTACTTTCATCTTGTTTTTAAAATAAGCTTTCAGTGTTGAGTGTGTACAGTAGGTTTAATAGGTGTTAGAAACAATCTGTAACTCTGGTTAAAATAAATGATCCAATAAAATAAAATATCTGCTTCAAATATCTATTTTTGATAAGCAGACCTGCTTATCAAAAAAAGTTTGTTTTAAATATAATATGACTGGATGTAATCCAGTACATTATAAGCTGAATTTCATTTTTTCCCCCCACAGTATTCAGAACAGTAGTAAATGAGATTCATATGAAGAGATCATTTAATTTATTAAGACTGGCTAATCTACTCAGAAAAAGAGGACTGACTTTTGGACTCATGGTCTCTTCATTACAGTCTTGCTTCATCTACTTTCTGTGAAACAAAAAGAAAAATTATTTCTGAAATGACACCAACTTAAGTTTGTGCTCATGTAGCTATATGGATATGCCATTTTGGAGCTCTGCTTGGGAAATTGGGTCCACATGTGAATCCGTGCTTGATCTTGAATAAGGAAAATAGCCAGTTACATGAGCCAGTAAATTTATTCTGAAAATTGAACAAGTTTTAGTCACCTAAAATGACCTAATCCTGCAAATACTTAACCATATTGACTACTTTGGTTACATGAGTAGAGACCCGTTTGGATGAACAGGGCATTCCTAATCTGTAAGAGATTGCTTGATGGGTGTCTAAACAAGCAAGGTATTTTTGATTATGTGAGACTAAGAGCCAAGTATGTATTATCCGTCCTTAAAAACAAAATTCCTGCACTGAAGTATGGTCAACTGTGTAAAAAACTAAGTATTGAAAAAGAGCTTCCAATTCCGTAGCCCTGTTTATCTACCTGGAATGTGAATATGGGAGCCATCAAAGTTTCATATAAATAGCAGCTTTGCTTTTCTCGTCTTTAGTTCTGGCCAGTGTGCCATTTTTGAAGTATTCAAACAAAGAACCACAAACCGCTAGTCACACCACAATACCAGCTTGTGTTTACATTTTCAGCTCTCCAGATCATGATCCTATTGAGTGCACATAGAGCGAGTGCGTGTACACGCGCCCATCCACCATCAGGAGAAACGAAACTGTAAACACAAGCTGGTATTTTGGTGGGGGCACACTAATATGGCGGTTGGTGGGGTCGGAAGGTGGAGGGTGAATTATGGATCCAGAATTTCCTTGTATTTTTCTCTTTAAGTCAGACTGCTTGCATAGTAGCTGCTTTTCAAAATGAAATGTTCAGCTGTTTTAAGGCGGTAGGACCTAGTTACATTAATTTTAAACTGCATCCAGACTTGAAAGAAGATTGATGAAAGCACTAGTACTTGAAATACTTAAACTAGACAACGAAATATGAGCTCTATTACAGGGAGTTCTGCTTGCATGAGTGGAGGGGTGGGCTAGGATGATTTCATAGTCTTTACCATTTATGTGATTCTTTGGTAGATGAACTACTTAACAAGTCGTCTTGTTTAATACTAAACTAAACACTAAAGAAAGCATTACAAATAATACTTAATATGGTGACAGAGAAATTACTATCTGTAAAACTTTCAGAAACCCAAGTTAAGTTTTATATGTAAATAAACTGTTAAGGTATAAAGCACTTCATGGGTAGACTGAAGAGATAAGATGTATTTAATTAGGTATCTCTAAGAATTTCTCTGTGTTTATTGTTTACTTAATTTAAGTGTGTCTGCAAGCCTCTAGTATTTTTTTATCAATGAAATAATATTATTTCACTAAAGTTGGAGAGCCTGAAAAAAGCTGTCTTTTATCCAGAGACTTGTCTTTGCTGCATACAGATCAGCTGTTGCCATAATCCTTATGAAAATCTCATCCTGAAGAATCAGATCCTTTAGGCACTCTCTGAAGTTGATAGTTTTCTGTACTGGCCATACTGGCCATTTGTAGCCATTTTATGTTGCCTCTCCAAGAAGAGGAAGAAAGAAGAATATTGCAGGAGGTATAACCCTGTTTTGAGAGAACAGAACACTTGAATGCATGATCAAGCCATGACTTTTAGAAACAAAACAAAGAGGTAGGTAACAAAAGGAATACTGTTGTCTTCAGAAAGAAGAGATAGTCTCCCTGTAAAATCTAACTAGTCTGGTAGCTTCTCTTAGAGTGAGAGCAGCCTGATTAACAGGCTGTCCTGATTGCAGTCCTGCTATCATATTAGCACGTTGTGTTAACAACAGGGTTTCTATGCTCACTCCTTTAAAAGTTATATGTCATTCTTATCCATAGTAGATATTTTAAAACATTGCGAAAGAAATCAGACTATAGATACCAAACAAGCTACTTCAAAATTGATTAAAAAACAAATAAACTTAAAGGCAGATAGTAAAATGCTGATATTGACTTCTTTCTTTAAAACTGTAAATGCATTTTGTTTAGTAACATGTTTGATTACCTAGCACATAATGCCATTATTTATCTGATCCTTTTTTTAATGAGAAGCCACATATATGTTAGAGGGAGCACAGGACTCCCCAAAATCATAGGCTATGTATTGAACTCTCTACACTTTATGCAAATTACATAACATCTTAGTTTGTAGCACACTCTGGTTAAAAAGAGTGAAGACTCTTTTTCCATGGCCACTCCAGGGCCGTGAAGAGTGCCCCTAAAAGACTTGAGAAGTTTGATGCACACATATATATTGTGAGTATTTGGGGTTACTGATTGAAAGAGACTATTTACAGTAATTGTTTATTCTTAGTAATGATCCTCTTGGAACTAAAATATAATTCAGAAGATTGTAATTCAGCAACTAGATCTGAAAAGTACCACAAAACTTAAAAAAAATCAGGACTCAGACTGCTTAATGTAATTAATTAAATTTAAAGCCAGAATGTTTTCATCTACACTTTTAGATAGTCCATAGAATACCAGAGACAAGAGGAAGAAAGTAGAGAGAGGTCCAAAAATAAATAGATTTTCCTTCTTGCTCCTGTCACATTTATATTATACACAGTGCTATTAAATCACCAATGTTTTTTGCAGGTAAGATTTAAGTTATTTGTGTGAAAAGTATTTTCCTTTGATTTAATGGAAGCTGAGTCTTAGTAAAAGTCATCACTTTAAAGAAAAAGAGGCTGTGAGAGGAAAAAAGCGAACACATTATTGAGAGATTTTCAATAAAATCATGAAAGTTAGCACAATACTGAAAACTTAGTGAACTAAAACTGTAGTAGAATGAGTTGGTGGGAAATCCCATTTCACACTCTCATCCAAACAAATGCTTGATAATCTTTTGTTTTAGCAACTTATTTTTCTGTCATTTTTTGAAATTTAGATTCCCTTTCTTTCCCATTCTGTTAGCCAACAAGATGTGCCTCATTTTGGAGGTGTTTTCAGCATTCTATTCATCTAGGCTTGCTACTTATTTCTGTGGACCTTTCAGCTCATTCTGATCTCCCTATTCATGTTCAAGGAACCCATCAAACAGCACGAAAGATCTAACCTTTGAAAGACTTTCCTAGCCCAAAGATAAATGGTCCCTTCTGCGGTAGGGCAAAACAGTAGAGAGCCATGCAACAACCCCTGAGTACTACAAAGAGATGTTGTAAGAGCAGGTGTAAGGTGCATGTTCTTACCTGCTGCAAGAGCAGGTAAGAAGGAAGACGTGCTCAGTGCTTTTCCCAGACCTAAACAGAAAAGTACCATATGAACGAACCTGAGACTAAACAATAAAAATAGCACAGCTATAGTAGCAGTTATAGTAGTATAGCCATTAATAATATAAAGCTACAGACCCTGTTTTTTAATATAAATGATGTCTTTATTAAAGAGCAGAACAAAATAAAATTGGGAAGACTGTATTACTGAATGCCACAACTGAGGGGATTGGCAGAGATCAGTCACTCTGTAACACCAGTTAAAAATGCACCAGTTTCAATGACAGAAAAACAACACTATTCAAAAGACGGAAATTCGTAGGGTGGGTACGCAATCGAATGTTTGGTGTGAATAGGAACCATGCAGACAAATCACACCTGTGCGCACTTTTACCTCTGCCAAACACACTGCTATAACCATTTATTTTTATATATTAATAGAAATAATTATTTGCATAATACCTTTACCTTTTAAAAACTTAGTGGATTATCTGTTTCATATTTCCATGTATACATTGCATAAGGTTACAAGCCATATAAAGAAAGTGTTTTGAAATGTAAATTCCCTTTCTTTCCCATTCTGTTAGCCAACAAGATATGCCTCATTTTAGAGGTGATTTCAGCATTCTATTCATCTAGGCATAGCAGAAGACCCCATGGAGTATTAACTTCATAATAACTTAAATGCAATATATCTTTCAAAAGAGTTATTCTTTTTAAAGAATTTTACTGACATTTCAAGAGTAATGTGGTGTATGTTTGCATATAGTAAACAGCAGAACACCTGTAAAAATGCATTTCATTACATTTACAATTAAATGCCTTTAAAAGATTTTTTCAAAGGCCAGGTTAAATCTTAACATGGGTAAAACTCAGTTCAGTGTCCAACATAGTCAACAAGTAGACTAACATGTGGTATGTCAAGTGAAAATATATTAAATGAAATAAGTTACTATTACTATTCCTGTAGTTGATTTGTTTGTTTTTTCTTGGGGGAGAAGTATGGAATGACTTGCCTTATGTTTGTTTTGAGGAAGTTCCTTCCGAATTAGATCTTATTTACAGTAAATCTAAGGCTGTGGCTCTGCTGAAGCTGAAGCCAATCTAAATGTTGATTACTGCAGACCCTACTTTTGGCCATATGTTACCATTGCTTTCCCTTGAGCTCTCTTTGCCATGTTCTTCTCAAGCATTTGCATTGGCACCTTCATTTATCTGACTTTAAACTGAATCTCTTGTAGCCCAATGACCTGCTACTAACCCAGAAAATTATATTTTATAAGATTCGTTTTCAGTCTCTTTGGCTTGCCTGCAGGATCAGATCAATGCCTGTGCCAGGGAGGCACACAACCAGGTCTGGGAACAAAAAAAGAAGCAGGACCATCTCTTTTGATAGTAGCTTATTTTTAGACCAGCCTAGTTGTATTGTCAGGCTGCACCCTGAATAGTTTTTGCCATGAAACAGCTCACCTTGGTGGGGAGGTGGGGGGAAGGTGTCATCCAAACACTACGGCTGATGCAAAGGAGTAGGCAGAAACATTTGGCAGGAAGCAGTGTGGCGCAGTAGCAGCTCTGATGGAGAGCAGTTGACAGTGACATGGAACTGCAGCTTTAACGAAACCGGGTAGCACTTATGAATTGTTAGAATATGTTAGCTTTTAATTTAAAATAATGTAATGTTTATATTTAAACAGCAATAGTATAGTAACGGGTTAAATTACTAGTTCCTGTGTTGTTTTAGGATGGCACATTATAACGGTTTAAAATTAGTCTTGTAACATTATCAGTTATTCAATTATTGTACAATTATTAGTGTATAATTATTATATTTTACATTTTGTAATTATTTAAGAATGGGACGCTGAACCTGATTTCTTTCACATCCATGAAAGTTCTGTTTCTTAGAGCAGGATTAGGTGTATTCTCAAATTCCCTAAAATTCACAAGTGACACCATCTTATTGCAAAGTTGATCACTCAGCTATGTATAATAGCAGTAGACTCAGTAGATTTTAAATATTTAGATCTGTCTGCCATCAAGCCTTTCTTCTCCTGTAAGAATGTCCTATTATTGCATCAATTGTTCCAAGACTTCCAGTAGTGCAGAGAGCCTTTTAAAATATAATAGCTAGAGCTGTATTTCAAAAGTGTTTAGAAAAAGAAGCTCAGTATCTTAAATTATGTCATATTAGATGTGCAGTGTTGCTTCATCTTAATTATCCTGAGGCATTGTATCTAAATAGTATGAACTGACGTTAATATCCATAAGAAGACAGATTTAGAATCTCATTGCTAAAACTGGTCAAATAATTCATAATGAATTATTCACCTTGTTTTTTTCATGAACTCTTGGTGAACAGATTGTGATTTTCTCAGAATAATTAATTATTCAAAGTTATTCACCAAAAAACTTAGTAATTCTTGGGCTCAGTTTCTTGATGAGCAGTATATTGTGAATATTTGGCCCCAGTATTACAGATCATACAAAAGTGTACTTTTTCCTATTGTGACCTTTCCTGATAAGTTCAGTTCTCTCCGAGATGATATGTTTATAAAACTTTTTTTTTTTCCTCATATCATCTAGGGAACTGTTCCTTTAAATCTAACAGAGGCATACACTAACAGTCCTAAAAATAATACAATATTATCTCTGCCTTTCAATTACTAAATATTATGTGTTATATTATGCTTTTCCTTAGTTTTCTATTTCTTACTCTTCAAGAGATGATACATTGTTAATGACATATAGATTGTGTTTTTAGATATTGAATTATACATTAAAATTTTTCTTAGAATAATTGCTGAAAATGTTTTGTATATGTGAGTAGTATTTCAAGTTCCTTGTCTAAATCAAGTGAATTCATATATATTAACACATATATTATTTAATTTTTATAATATTCAGAATAAGATTTTTTTACTGTAGTAGTTTCTGTAAGCACATTGCTTTCCCAGCTGTCAAATATGGAAGCTATATCCACTGTGATCTCTTCACTTTCTGCAACAATCTCTCCAGTGGAGCAGCTACAGTTGCTGGAATAGCTGTGGAGTAGCCTGATTTACTGTGACTTCACAAACATGATCTGCAGAAGTTGGTTCAGTCCCAGTTTATGCTACTTTTCTGCATAGCTCCTTGTTTCTTTCTCAAGAAAAGTCCAGTCTGGAGGTGGATCCCTCTCACTGAGGAGCAACTCTCTCTTCCAAGGAAGCAATACTCTAGAGAAACTTCTTGTGGCTCTTCTTTTCCAGAAGAAAACCACCCTTTGTGTTTCTTTTTCTTTAATTTTTTATTTTCATAAGCGATTTGGTCTACAATATTAAAAGCATGTCCTTCAAATACAACAATATAGAGCCACCTTTTAACATTGGAAGACTCCATACCATCAAAATGCTTAAATACTGCAGGAAAATAAAAGGAAGGAAACAAAGCCTTTTGTTTTCATTCACATGATCAAATGGAAATAAGCTACTTGTGTAGCTTAGTGGCTCTGTGACTCTTCTACCACCATCATATTAACTGACTTCCTTTTCTTCTTCAACCTTTGCTGCTCACAGCTTCTCTTTAGTAACAAGTTAGGAGAACGTACTTGTAAAAGTACATGAAGTTATCTTCTGCCCCAATGTATAAGTGTAAAAGTTGAGGGATTTCTTTCCAGAACCCCCAAAATAATGTTCTGGTTGGTGGACAAAGTTCTGAATTTCACTGTGAGTGATTTGTCATTCTTATCTGTTGTCTCAGGACCATGGAAAAAAGTCCACTAATGAAAAATTAGAATACTCAAAGTATAAAGCTAATAACAGGTAGTACAATGGACAGTAAAACTGATTTCTTATAGTGCTGTTTCCTGCACCCACCTATCTCCTTTGTTTATCCCCTCTCCCATTGCCTCAGTGTCCTCAGATTGCATCTGTATCTCTTCAAACCTCCAGAGCATCTTCTGTTCCTTTAATGGGCCATCCCCAGAATATTTCTGGCTTCTCCCATAACCTATAGTTTTGGGGTTTGGCCTGCCAACTAGGCGAGAGACATCACATGGTGAGACTGGTCCAGGAACCCATGTGTTTTTTTGGTCAACCAACTGCTACCAAATAGAGCAAATAATGGTTGAATTCTCTCTGCCTTTTCCTTAATATTAAGAGGCCTATTCTTATACCTATCAGTTTCCACAAAATTTGTAGGATCTTAATATCGTGGTGATCTTTATTCCACAGTGAAATTTGGCTGAAATTTGCCAATAGATTTAAAAATTATTAGGAGACAGGCCATAAGCTGAAACCCTTTTCTCCTTATTATCTTTGGAAACCAGACTAAAAAAAAATAAAAATTATTTCCTACATCAGGAAAGAGAAACCCTTAAAAACTTATGCTTAACAAGCATATTGCATGGCAAATAGAAGAATATTTACAGTGTTTGCACAGTTATATATATAAACCTGTATCTGATGCAAAGGTTCCTAGATAACAGTCTGATAAAACCATACCCAAACCTGAGAGAGACATTTTCAAACTCGAGGTGTTTCAGAACTCTCCAAGCAGTGAGTGCAGTTATATACCACCATAGGTTTTGCAATACATAGTTGTAATTAAGTGAACTAAGGATGGAGGCCCAAACCCTGTTCTCCTTGATCATGAAAATAATCCTAGTATTTTTGTTCTGAATTTTCAGGATACAGTTAACTTACATGTTAAATTGTGTCATATATTGTTTGAGATTATAAATTCAATATTATTCAAGACTGTTCTTTAAGCTGATTAAAGAGTTTTATATCAGCATTAGAACAGAAGAAGCAAAGAGCAAATGCAAAATATTTTATTTATGTATATACACACACATATTCATTAGAAGGCTTGATGGCCATTCTCTGTCCAAATTAAGAAGTTGAAAAGCAAATTCTTTAATTGGAAAAATGATCAGATGCTGTGATAATTTTATTGTGAAATTGATGTGGATAAAAAATAGGAAACTTTAAAACATCCCTTGAATTACGGTACTGCTATGTTCTATGGCTTTATGAGACACTAGAAAAAATTACAAGGATGGATCAACAAAGGTGTTGAAGAAGGGATTGCACTCTGGAAGAAAGCRCATCGCAAGAAGACAAGAGCAGGTGTAAATGCTGCTTGTCGAGTATCTTACAAATAGATTTTCCTTTGTGTGCCTGGTCAAAATAATACTTTAAGTCAAGCTAATCTTCCTTTTTCTGCAGTCTAGTTTACCCACCTACATTTTTTTTAATTCTCCCTTTAGGACCCTCGTATTTCCAGAAGAATCGCCCCTCCCAAAGATCTTACTTTTCAAGGATCTGTGAAAATAAAGGTTATATATTCCAGTTCCAGCTGAAAATCAGAACGTATGGACCAGTTTATATCCCAACTTTCCTCTAACTTGTGTGTGATATTGATTTGGTGATGGAACAGGATAGCGAAGATTTATATTGTGAATCTAAATAGATTTTCTTTGTTTGACTAAATTATTGGGTGCTATTTAAAGAGCTGCCGTTGGACTTGGGCAGGGAAAGCCTATTTCGAAGATAGAGGGGGAGCAGTGAGATTTCGGGCTGTTGCGTGACTGGGGGAGTAGCAGCGCGCAAACCCGCTGAGCCGCTCTGGTAGCAGAGGCTGTTGTGCAGCGCGGCGCCGTTTGCCTGTCACGCCGGCCCTGCCGCAAGGCTGCTCGGCGCGGAGCTGCTGCGCGCCCGGGACGGACGCGAGAGGCGGCTTGACGGTGACACGTTGCTACTCGCCTGCAGCACGTTCCGAAACAGCCGCTGTTTGTAACCGAAGTATACTCGAAGTGTAGGAACACAAAGGTGTTTCAACTAAAAATGCAATTACTGAATAACAAAATGGAAATGCATTACCAGGGGAGTGTGAGTGGCAGAGGGAAGAGAAGGCAGAAGTGGCGGCTGTCGGCGGCACGCTCCCGCCGCCCGGCAGGCTGCCGCAGAAGCCGTGCCAGGCGAGTCCGCCTTCTGAGGCACCTGCCCCTGCAGAGGAGAAACTTCCCCGGCCTCCCTGTCTTCGGGGAGAATCCGCAATTTCTTCCTAATGCCAAACGCGTTGAGATCTTTAAACGTGAAAATACGACTATTAAGAATTCACAGATTATCGAAAACATTAGCTAATCACCCCACGCCCGTCCTGGAAGAGACAGACACTGGGGAAAGCGCTGGGGACAGGCTGGTGTGAAATGCAGTAGCCTTGCAAAGCCTTTCCAGCTCCAGCCTGCTATTACAAGAAAAGGATCATGTGAGGATCCTTTGAAAGGAAATGTTCTGACTAAAGCAAGCAACTGCATTAATTGGGAGTCTTGTATTCATACATGCTGGGCTAAATAAAGCAAGCTGGTTTGCTGCAGCGGGCTGGGGGAAATTTATAAAACTAATCCTTTCAATTATTTTGTCGTTGATTAGTACATAATAAATGCACAGTCCTAAGAGTTTCATATAGCACGGAGCATCTTTTCTATGAGCAGGATAAGCATCCAAAAACAAACAAACAAAAAACCTCAAGCAAATAAATCAAGGGGGAAAAAAAGGCTCGGATGGCCACGATTCCCTGCACTTGAGAGCCGAAGCTACAAGATATCCCTTTTTTTTTATCACACAGTTAACTTTCATGATGTAGACAAACTCGGCAGGACAACAAAGATTTGATCTTTGTGTGAAAGAGGAAAGTAATAGAGTGAAAGTCTCTTCAGAGGGTAATTATTCTTTGGCCGCTCAGGCAAGAAGTTCCCTGTCACTGTTAAGGTTAATATTAAGGTAGCTCCGCTATACTTTCCCATATTTAAAAAAAAAAAAATCCTCCCCAGAATGTTATACTATTAATTGCCAATTTGCATATGTGTGCAGCTGCTGTTTTGGCTCTGATCTTCCATCCGATAAGCTTGCTGGAGGTATCACAGAGCACTTGGCAGCTTTCCTATTTGAAAAGAAAGCCTTCCTAACTACAGAACAGCTGATAGTCTATCAGTGATAGACCCTGATGGCGTGAATTACAATTACACTACTTTTCACACTAAATCTGGGTGATAGCTACTTGGAAAGAAGTTTCATCATTTTTTACCACAAACTGGAARAAGAATTACATGGTCATGCTGTGCTTTTAAAGGCAGTTTGGTTCACTTTTGTCTATTTAACACCTAATTCCGAGGAGTCCATAGGCATCTGGAGATCTGAACGTCGCGTAATGAATTCACTGTTTAGATGGGAGATTTTTTAAATCTACCTCAAATTACATTTATTAACAAGGCGAGCAGGAAGTGTTAGAGTTGTTAGACGCTTCATTTATTAAATAATTTGTGGGTATTTTCAGTTGTCATATCCAGAGTCATGGGGGTTTACTTATTTTTTAATTAGCAATTCCAAAACAATGCTACTGCAATTTAACAATTCATCACGTAATCTGAGGCTGTTCAGTTCAGCCACTAATGCTAGATAATTCAGATTGTTATTTTGATCTGTTTATAACTCATTTTGTTGTGATAAGAGAACTGCTGCCTTGAAATTAAGAGGCACGATTTTCTGTGGACCTTGTTGCGACCTAAAAACTATCTATCTCGTCTTTGTCTACCTATTTCTTAAGATTAAATCTAGAATAGCAAAGCAATAGTAATTTTAAAAAATCACATATTTGTTCTCTCACTTCATGATTGGTCCCTATTTCTCCTTAGTGTGTTCTGATATACAACTGCGGAGGAGGAGGTGGGGGGAAATGGAAGTGTCAAAGTAAATTTAATTGTAAGAGTAAGTCACCCACATTGCTGCCGAGGTCACGACGTCTAAACTTTTTCCTTTATATGCCAGCAAGTTAATTTAACGAGGTGCTGCCCTGATAGTTAAATGTAGCTGTTTAAATATATTATAAAGGCATGGTGGAAAGCCTGACTCCTGACGTAGCTAACCTAACAGAAAATAGACTTTGTTTTCCTTTTTTAGTTGCTTGCTTTATTAGATTTCTCACTCTCGCAGATTATCCAAAAACTACCCATTGATTGATCGCCCGTAGAGCTGCATTTGGTGTAAAGAAAAACTTCACAGCTTTATTGGCTCCCAGGAGACAAAACAAACATAACAAGATATTCGTATTAATACAAACAATGCAACAAATGAGAAAATCATCACATTTAAATAAGACGGTAAAGTCAGTCCAGTGTACATCCCAGCCGCTGATACACTAGACATGGCAGCTCAACTAATCACCAGCTCTCAGGCACGAGTCCCTATGGGAGCTGCGTTATTGCTCACAGCAGCTCATCGCGGCGAACACTGTTAACCTAAGAAAATGCCACCGAATGAAACTTTAAGAAAGTCAGTTACCCTGGCTTTCTCACCCAGTTTAATGAAGCTCTACGACTATAAATATGAAGGTTGAGATTAGTATTTTTCTTCAAAAAGCTTTTGAATGGTTATTTGTGCAGGCTCGGACCTGGATGCTGTTGCTCTTTTTTTTCTTTTTCTTCCTTTTTTTTTTTTTTTTTTTAGAACACTACACAAATAATCGTAACAAGGCATTTATTTGGGGAAGAGAAAGCGGTAAGAGTCGAACTTTCTGCCATTTCTTCTGAAGACAAGGAAGAGAGGAATGTGTCTCTTCAGCATTAGTAAAGGAGTCTAAGCCACATTTTTGGGGTTTTTTTTTAGAGAAATAAACCTCCCTTCCCAATACACACACACGCACAACTAACTTTTGGTTTAAAAGGAAGCTAATGCCCTCTTAGCTTCGTCTGGGAAAAATCTTGCTTGGTATATGTTTAGAAGAAAACATCAAAAAAGAGAGGGAACCGTTTTCAAGGACAACGAGCCAGTAAGTCAACCCTCTGCGTTATTTTCTACAAGCTCTTTATCAAAAGACACGACCAGTCTCTTATATAGTAACATTTTCTTCAGCGGCATTTTCTTATAATAGCCGTTTTCTTCACCCTTTAATGGAAAAGTCAGTTAGGCCCAGTGGGAAATATGGACCTTCTGAAATGCTGTGGGAGTTTTATCATCCTTGTGGTCCTGTTACCCTCACTCAAAGAGCCAGGTAATTGCTGTTCTGCCATTCTAGTAATCTCTTCTCTTTGATAGACTGGCTAAAATCAAAGAGAAGCTGGATTTGTTGGCCATATGATTCCCTTGAAGCCCATAAGAGGTTTGACAGTTCTGAGAATCACATCATGTTCCAGGTCCTGCATCCATTTTCCACCGTATGGTGGGGTCGAAAAAAGATGAAGGGACTGCCTTTTATTTCTGTGTTTGTAGCGTGTTTGGGCCGGTTGGGTTCTTCTAGGCATTCCTGGGATGCTGTTTGAAATAGAAACAGCAAGGCTAATTTATAAATGCCTACTGCACTTACGCCCATTGATTTTAATGGGTTTGTGAGCATGAATGCGTGACTGCAGACTCTCTGCTAAGAACATCTGTATTGGTGTTTTCCACACTTGCCTGTCGATCCCCCAGACACGCTCGCCACGGCTGAGCTTATCCACTGTGCTTTGGGTGCACAAGGAATACAGTATCAGGTCCCGTATGCAGGTATCGCTTAGATGGCCTCTTTTGTGCACAGGTCAATAAGATTTCTATGAAGGAGCAGCGCACACACATTTAAATAAATACATAATAAAAAAGCATGTAAAACCAAAATAACTTTAAAAGAATTTATGAAGTGTACTGCATGTTGTCCTCTTCTTAGAAGAGATACTCATAGATTAGTACACATATGCCATCAAACAGTTTCAATTGCAATCATGACCTATAATGCCAAATTATCGTTACACAAACTAAAATTTAAAATGACGATTCTTAAAATCTTGCTAAGCTGTAGGAAGCTATTCCATGACTAACCGGTATAATATTTCATAATACTTTTCAGCTACATATTCTTCTCAGCTTTATGTTGCCTGAAATATATGTGTATATATATAGACACATAAAAATTAAAAACCTTCAGAAAAATGCAGGGAGTATTATGCTGAGYGGAGTTTCAGAAATAATACACAAGAATTAAAGGAAGTTTTATTGGTAGAAGAAAAACTGCTGTTCCTATTCCCTGGGCAGAGGGCTGACTAGACCTGGCAGGCTTATACTGGAAGAGTTCTATCATTCTTTGAATACTTAGGGGCACTAAACTCCCTGAATAAGAAAATCAGATGAATCCCTTTTAATTAGGAATATTCCTGTTGTTACTGTCTTGTATCACTTGAGGCAACTGGGAGTCTATAAGTAACAAGCTTATTTGATCTGCATCAACTGCAGTTAAATGGACACATGGATGAGAACTCTATTAAAAAATCAGTGTATGCGATTTTGGCTGCTGAGTCTCCGTGGGCTTTCGCATCTCGAATGGCATGGAGCCCGAGGTTTCTCTCCAGTGCTCCTATTGAGCTTGGACGTGGCTTTTTTACGCCCCCACCCTTATGTCCAGAGTTATGTACATGTTTCCACATATTAAAAATGTAGTCTACACTGCTCGGATTGACAACACTATCACAGCCTCTCCAGACGTATCCATCACCAGGTCTATGTGCGCTTTAAAATGCATCGCTGAAGCCAGCTAGTCCCATTGATCTGGTTCTGCACTGGGAGGTAGCTTGCGTAAGACTCGAATGATATTTTTTCTTCTGCTCACTTCACATTCTGTACCTCCTCCTACAACTACTGCAATCCCTTTAACCCAACAAAAATCTCAAACGCTCTGCTGTTGATAAATTGGTGGGTCGGATGGCCCTTCACCTGGTTGTCACCTCTGGAAAAAGTGCTAATGGACATTTGTAGATAGGATTCTCGCCCAACCGGTGGTTCAGTTTCTGCGGTGCAGGCACGGTCTTGTCGCACAAAGGCTCGGCTCCGCACACCGCCTCTACATATATTCCTTTGCGTGCATACTGACCCTACAAGTAGTTTGTATGGTTTTTCAGGGCACCTGTTGTAAGCAGATATTCTGACAGTCTCACAGTCTGCAATCTCAACGGGTTGTTTCATTCCGTTATCCCGTGAATGTGAGTAACTCCTGTGCAGGAGCCTTGTGATGGCGAGAAGGGCAGTTAATCGATACAAAAATAAACAGAACATTACTTGTCACTCCTTTGCTGACGGTCAATTATAAAGAAGATGCTTACAATGGCAGTATATCAGTAATGTCAGGAGGGGTAGCAATACAGCTGTACAGGCTGCCTTGGTTCATCCATCATTACCTAGCAAATGAGCCGACCAGCTTGTGGGCAGGTACAGAAGCCCTGGCAGGCAAGCAAGAAAAGAGATTATTTTTGCATATCTCCTGTGAATCTCCAGGGAATTCAGTGGTGTTCCTGATCTCAAATGCTTGTAATTAAGAGGATGGCATCTCTGGGCTGGAGAATTCCGGAGAAAATCATTTTCACAGCACCTAGAGGGCTTGATGTCGCGCTTGATGACAGATGGGGAACCTTTATGAAGGCTCCGTAACCTTTTGCCCTGAGAGACTATACTTTTCGACACTGCAGGATTGGGAGGATATAGATGTTTTTACTYGGGTGATAGTGTGGTGATTTTTTGAAACAATGAGTCATTGATTAAAGTATTTTAATGAACTATGCAAACAGCGAAAACCTGACAAAGCTTGTGTCACTGCTGAGAGCGAAAACATAACTATTAACCATAGAGTGTTTTGCTTACGGAGACTTTTATATTGCACAGAAATAAGATGCGGAAAAAGACCAGCAGATAGCATTTCACGTTTCATTTTTTCAGATCATGACCTCAGGAATGTCATGCCACTTTCCTTCCATCAATCCTTTTCTTGACTTAAAGATCTCTATGAATAAAGAAGTTGTTTTTTTAAAAAAACGATAGAAAGAAAGAGAGAAAGAGAAAACAAGACTCATTCACATTCCGAGTCTGCTTTCTGTCTCACACGTATTACATTTCACAAAACAGATAGAAACAATAGAGCTTATTAAGAAAAACTTGTTTGAATGGCAAATTAAGCATAATGAAAATACACACGTTTTTACAAGTAGTTATTTTTTCACCAATTGAATATTTTAAACCTTTTTGAGAGTATATACTTGTCTCTGCAAAATGTTTTTCTTTTAGCTCATTTTCACCATATCACCCTGCTATATATATCTATTTAAAATTGTTAATTCGGTCAGCTCAGAAACCTTAATAAATCTTAGCACCTTGAGTATTCATTCTGTAGCCAAACATTAACCAATAGGGGTGCCCTACCCCAACTATTATGAGCAAAATCAGAGTTGGTTTCCAGGCAGAAGAGGCTGAGATACAGACCAGTCCACGCTATGCCTTCTTAAGCAGACAAAAAGTGGTTATGATAGTCAAGAAGATATCTCAGCATTCTTCTTCAATGCCAATACATGTCTTTTCTTTGCAGCATAAATCATCATAATAGATATAATAATTTCTTAACAATTGGGAAAATTATGTGAAATGAAGAAACAACCTAAGAATCTTTTCAGAAAAGTAACTTAACCTATCAGAGAGTCAACTGTTAGTTTCCCCCTTCATCCTTATGTAGAAGATTTTAACAAAATCTTTGTAGATAATAGCAAAAAAAAAAAAAAANTAATCTCCATCCCCCATATCGCTAAATTCGGAAGCACAAAAAAAAGTGCTTGGAAAAGGGCACAGAGGTTATCTTATTTTTTTCTGTATATTGTATATCCATTAAATCAGTATTCTCTATTTACACAAACTTGTGTATCTAGTATTACAGTATCTCTTAAACGTAAAGCAATCCCATGTTGAACATTAAGGTGGACTGGATTTTTCTACTTCCTAGGTATTGCAGCGATCTGGGAATTTATTTTTACAGCCTGAGATGTCAGTATGCCACAGAAGCACGAAAATCTCACCATCTGTATGCTCATGGACAATCTCATCAAGTACACTGAACGACAGACTTAGAATAACAAAATTTAAACGCTATTACTACCCCCCACCCATACATACACTCAAGAAATCTATTTTAAATAGTATTCAACCTGAGCTGTTATGTTGCCTACCTCAGGCCTAAAACAGTTTAGTCCCTTTCTTTGTTTGCTTACCCCCACGAGTTCTGCCGTAAAGCAGGCTCATGCTATTTGAAATAACACTTGTTAAATTAAACGGGAGGTTACTCAGAAGCGCATGTAATTTAATTCTGCTGACTGCTGTTCCTTAGCCCGTTGAAGGTTCAGGAGTCGAGCAATGGCTTCATCTGGCAGTCTGTCTACTGGGCTGGACGGTGCCTTGCTGGACACGCGTTACTTGTCAGTGCCAGGAAACAAGGATGTGTTTTGGTTGGAACTCTGCTGAAGCAGACATTCCATAGTTTAGATTAACTCCTTTCAGAGTACAGCATCAATGTGTTATTCCCTTAACATAAAACATACAGATTATGTAAATCTGTAATAAATACTATTTTGAAGTGTATAGTAATCAGAAATCTTTCAGGGCAGGATGGAATGGAAACTGAGAAATATTGGAGAGTAAACATTCCAACGCTCATTCCTCTGCTTCTCCCTGGCAGTGTGGAGCACTTGCTGGAGCTGGGCTGCTGACGCTCCAGCTCTGGGGTTTGCCTTGTGAAGCCCGGGCAGTGCGCACTTTGTGGGAGCTGGGGCCAAAATGATCCTGAGTAAAGCGTTTTTCGCCTCTCTTTGCCTCAAATTGCCTTTACTGTGGGATGAGGGGTGCAGGTCCTGTCGCACCATTTGCGAGCGGGAGCCTTCCCGCTCCGGGGAAGGCCAGCTCTTCTGTGCCCCCTCACCAGGCGCAACCCGGCTGTGTGCGGCGAATCAAACTTGCAAGGCCAAGCAATCCGAGAGGCAAAAGGCAGCCGTGGAAGAGAGGCCGTACAACTTGCTTAAAACCTGTTCAGCATTCTGGACTTTAGCCGCTGTACACAGAAGAAGAGGGCGGTGGAGCCCCTGGAGTCCATCAGTAATTGGCRCAGATCTGCACTTCCCTCGCCTTTGAGGGCCTGGTGTGGGGCTTTGGCGTTAGATTCCTTGTCTCTTACTAGGCAACACTGCTAGGAACTCAAGCGGCACTGCCCGCTATCGCCTGTTCTCTTGCGGGGGAGAGGGAGCCCGGCTGCTGCTTAAGGAACCCACGGGACTTGGACGAAGAGCTCCTCGCCTCTGCCCCTTGCGGGGACAGGTGCTAACGGCCTCCTGGGTGCCTGGGCACCAAGGGCGAAGGCTGGATGAAATCTACCGTTGCTATCCGTGAGCCTGCTAGAGCCCCCCGGGTGGTGCCTAACCCGCCTCGCGGTCCCACTGGGGCTCGCCGCAGGTCGCCCCCTGAGCCGGGAGCGGTGCTGTCAGATGCAGAGGGGCCTGATTGCGTTGGGCATGCCATGCGGCCGGCGAGAAGGAGGGATCGCGGCAGGCAGGCAGGCAGGCGGAGGGAGGGAGGGAGGGAAGGCAGGAAGGAGGCCGGGCTGATTAGCATGCAGCAGCGCTCGCAAGCCCGGCTCCATTGTTTTAACACCTCCCCTCTCCTCCGCGCCAATCTGTCACCGTTCAGCAGGCGAACGCTGCTGCCTCGAATGCTGCTCTTCTCAAATGAGACGGATAATTAGCTGCCCCGCACGAATGGCGCACTCTTCTCACCCCTGATTGCTATCACCTTCTTGCTCCTGGCAGTTTTGACACCTCGTAATCAGCCTGCTGCTTTTTCTCTTTTCTTTCCCTATTTCTGATTTTTTTCTCCCCCTTCCTTCAGTTTTTTTTTTTTTTAATGTAATCCCAGTTGCCATTTGGATTGAGACTCCTCTGTTGAGTTAACCTTGTATGATTGCGGGGGAAAGGGGAATGTACGGTAGGGAGGAAAAGAAATCGCCTCCTCTGTGTCTCATCTGCTGAGTGAACCATGGGTGGGGGTAGGAGCATCTCGGCTTGATCCTACAGCGCTTTTGTTCGTAAGGGGGAACAGCCTCTCCTGAGCTTCCTCTGAATTAACCTTATCTCGGATGGGGAATGAGAGTGAGGCGCGACTCCTCCGCTCAGTTAATGGAGGAAAGAATGCATTTCCACCGCGTTTTCTTTTTAGTTAAATTCAGCAATATGGGGAGGGGATTTTAAAACTTAGCTCACATGGCCGGAAAGATCTGTCCTCCTCCTGGGTAGGTGTGGAAGGAAGATAACTTTCCCTGAGCCTCTTAGRGTAAATTAACTGTGTTTCATGGGAGTCGGAAGAGAGCTCCCACTGGAGTACGGGAATAAACGAGATGGCAGAGAGATCTTCTCCCGATTCCAGAGAAATAAGAGATCTCAATTAATGCTCTGGTGGTTTCTGTGAGATGTTAAAAAACAGAGGACTCGTGGAATCTGTCATAGGAGCGTTTTCCTCTCCTCTAACGAGCACTGACAGTCTAATTACTGGAGGTACGAGCAGCTGTCGAGGTAGCCGGAGACAGAGGAGCTACATGTGTTGTGCCCGGCCGCCGGCACCGAGCCCCTGCACCAGGCTGCGGCAGCCCGGCGCCCCGCCATGCCCCGCAGAAACCTCCCGAAGAGGAAGGGAAGCGGTTTGCCTCCTTGCCTTCAAGTCAGAGCTAGAGTTCCCGTGAATACTGGCTATAAATGTGGGGGTCTCATGCCGCGGGGAGGCATGGCAAGGGAACCCATAGCTGCCTGGAAAGCAGCTTCAGCCCTGAGATTACCCTCGAAGGGACTCTGCCAGCCCTGAAAGAGGGAGGAGAGGGAGGAACGCGGTAGAACACCTTGGCAGGAGCCCGCTACTCTTTCTTTCCTCTCCAGTTCTACTTCCTCCCTCCAGATTTTTTTTTTTTAAATGAAATCCCACTTCCCATTTGGACTCAACCTCCTCTGCTGAGTTGAGCTTGTGTGGAAGGGGGAGAGGAGGGGAGGAATACTGAACCTCCTCTGGTGAGTGTAATAAAGCAGATGTCCCTGCTGGCAGCAGCAGCCTCCTCCAGGAAAGCTGTACGAGAGCGGGGCCCACTCAGGGACCGCACTCACCTCCCACTTCAAGTCGCTCACAACTGCTTAGCGTGAGATTTTTTTTTTTTTTTTTTTAAAACTAGACTGGCGCCCCTCTCTGTGGTCTCATCGGGGAGCCTATCTGGACGCCCTCAGGCAGGAACAGTTTTAAACACGCAGAATTAAACAGATTCCTAAAACGTCGCCCCAGGCAGGAACGCTCTTAGTAGGACATGGATTGGTTCTGCTGGTCGCCGAGGATTTGTCCACGTCCCCCCCCGCTCCCCTTCCCCGCTCTGCCCCGGCTGCCGGGGAGGCCGCAGCAGAGCGGGCGCCCGCGCTGGCCCTGCAGCGCGGAGCCGCGGCCCGGCGCGGGCTCCCTTCCGCGCCAGCGCAGGCGCTCCCGCAGCAACCGCGAGCGCCGGGCGGGGCGGGGGGGACACTTTTCTCCTTAAAGGTGATTCGCGGTTTGTTCGGCTCTTAATAACGTGAGCTCCTGGGCTCGAATTTCACGGCTGAGAGGATAAGTCGGTTTCGTGTCSGGCTGGCAGGATATGTGCGAATTCCCTTCTCTCCTCCCAATCCTGGAACTTCTGCCTCTCCCAGGAACCACCCCCAGCCTTGCTTTCTGGGGAGGAACTTCACTCGCCGCGCTGCGAGTCCAGCGCGAGCGCGTCCTCCTCGGTGCTGAGTACTGGCAGGGTTCGAGCTGTTAATAGTAACAAACTCTTTCTCCAGGTCAGGCAGCAGACATGCACTGTATACTGCGGTTTATTACAGTACACTCTGTTGACAGCCAGTCACAAACATAAGAGGTTTAAAACAGAGTAAATGCAGAAAAATCTATTTCTAAAAATTATGCAGGTGTAAATTGCTCCAGAAACAGGTCACCTGCAAACAAATCTTTAAAAAGAAAAAGTGTTGTGCTTTATTGCTATAAAAATATTAATGCTAACTGTCAAATATCTGGACTGAAAACTATACTCAGTTCAAATGCAAAAAGGTCCAAGTCACCCTTTATCATTAATTTAAATTGCTTAGTAGAAAAACCCCACTTTTAAAATTTGTACCCAATAAATCCATAATATGTGCAACTTTATCAGAATGCAATGTTTCAACTAAACATGATTTTAAATTGCACTGAGAAAGCTACTAGGCATATTTGCAAGTTAAAAATGATGTCACCTAGATTTGGTGAATAGTTTTTTCCCCTTTCCCCTCTAGGCCATAAGAGATTTGAACAATACCTCATAACAAACAAGAAAGAAAGGGAAATAATCTTTGATACTCCTGGTTTTAGGGAACACTTTTCTCACTTCATCCTTGATACTGATATATCCTTTTCCGTGAAAATATATGCTAGAGTAGTATATGCTTGAAGGGTACATTAACAAAGTTGTTATCTCTTAACAATATTTATCAGATGTACATAAAATTGCTACCATTACATTTTAGCAAAAGGGTTATTTATGTGCTGTGTTTGATTAATCTCCCTAGTAAACAGTTCATCTGGGAAAGTCATTTTTATTACCAATGAACAAGCCTATCCTAATTTTGGCACACCTGGCATTCAGGAACTTCGCTGACTTTACGAGAATCTGATTTAAGAGGTTCACTATTGTAAATTAAATTTGGCAATTTTATAACAGAAATTCAAAATGAGACTCTACTTCCCCTCCCTGTTTACTTCAAGAACAGAATCAGTCAGTAGCTACTGAGAAAAAATCCTAGCGTTACACCAGTCTTCCCAGATTAAGGTCTCGATCTTGCAAATCTGTATTCATGCATATAATCATGACTTTGGGGTTATTCAGGCAATCATTAATTGCAAAAAAAAAACCCCAAACCAAAACCAAAACCAGTGTGTAACATCATTCTCAAAGGTAATATTGAAGCATGACAAGCATTAATGTGAATTACAGTACTGAGTGACTTATGGTTTCATTTTACCTTGTCAGATGACAATTTAAAATGTGCTTATCTGACAGACAATTTCAGTCATGAGTTCTTGTTATAAAAAGTCTTAATTCTTAAATTCTTAGCATATCTATTGAATAAAAAATCAAATGTATGCAAAAACAGTGATCCATTCAAATCTCATACATTAAGACTGTACTTTAAAGTGGGAATTCAGATGCCGAAGAAAATCTTCCTTAGATGTTATAGATGGTGGGAAAACTTCTCGACAGAATTCACATATTCCACACTGATTCAGTTCAGAGTCTGTATAGGCTTGTGCCAGCAAAACATTGTCTTGAGGCTGCCAAACAAGCTAAAAGAAACAGAAAATGATTACTGCTGTGGTTTACAATGAATACATTTATAAAAAAACCCTGCCTATTTAAACTAGGTGTACTTTATATGTACCTGACCAGAGACATAACTAGAAAGTTCTCATTTAAGAAAAGCAAGATAGGACTTTGATTTTTTTTTTAAGTTCCATAAACATACTATCCTTGCAAACATTTAAAATACTCTAGTAACTATTCTTGATAAATACTGCTGTGAACAAAATCTAATGTCAGTATGATAAATATTAAGGCTTTTATTAACATTTTATTTCAATATTTTACTGTAGAAACCATAGTACATAATAGCCATTTAACAAAAATAAGAATACACATTTTTACTTTAGAATAAAATACATGCTTAATGTAAAAGTTAATATGAAACAGACTTTATTTCTATTCTTACTGGTACATATCTAGTTTTCAGTTTACTGAGAAAATAAGTAGAGCAATGTCATATGGCTTAAGTTACTTGTCTAGTCTGACTGCCTTTTAGTGTAAATGTATATGAAATAATCCCAGTTTTGGGATTCACTCTGCTATGACAGCATCAGCTTAATAAAGCCACCTGAATATCTACCCATGCATTCAGGCAATGATGTAAATGATACTATATTTGGTTTCTGCAGCTGTATTGTTCTTGGTACCTGAACTAGTTGGTTTAAAGCCAGCAAGTCTGTTTACCTGGCAACAAAGTTATAGACTCTTCAGCGTGAGACATACTTTAAGTCAGTATCAACTAGGAATCAAAATGTCTTCTATCAGTTTTCAAAGAAAAGTTAAAAAGTAAGTTTCATTAATATTAGCAATGCAGGGCAAAATACATCATTATGTTACATGGCCTGGAAGACTAGGTTTCGAGTAAACTGAAAACTAACTGCAAACTGCAGTGACTGCAAAGCAGACAGAATGGCAGCAAGCTGGTATCAGCTCCATGTGGGGATGGAACCTAGGAGAGGAGAGAGCCCTACAGTCTTTTTGGCTCCGCTTCCTTCTCTATTGCCTCAATCACACATGGAAAGGCAAGAAAGAATACTTTAGAAAGTAGTTTCTTTTGAAGTTTTAAGTTTCTTGCTATCTATACTTACCCAAGAGTTTTAATTTTCAGCTCTCATTCAAATTGCACCAGACCAAATGGTTGGAATCTTTTGTTTATTCTTCCCATGGTAACTCACTGTACAACTAACCTGGCTTTCACAGTGGTTAATCCTTAATTTTTAAACCAGCTACAACTTCTTGGAGTCAATTTCCTGTCCATTCCATGTTTAAACAGTGTTTAGCTTATCAAATAGCAGTAGCAGATTTACTGTCTTTCATTATGGTCAGCAATCCATATAATTAAATTGACTAATTAGTAATTAAGTGCAATCACACCACTTTTTTTCAGCTCAGAGAGTCTCCTTATTGTATGTTGTTGGTGTAAATTGCATATTAAATCTATCTAGACACTGACACGCTTAAATATCCCTACAGAAATGTGTTTAGAATAACTTCTTTTTAATATCACATCACRTAAGGAAATACCATTTTTAAAAAGCTAAAGTATTCTTGTAAAAACTCTACTGAGGACATAATAAGATTTCTAATCTTAGAAACACAACATGGGAAAGTACTCATCCAGCAACACACTGAAGCAGGCACTTAACTTCCATTTCTTCCTTTGAGTATTAAGCATGTGCTTAAAATGTTTTTCTGATTAGGAATGTATTTAAGCAAATGCTTCTTTTCAAGAAAGTTAATACTCAGATTAAGATCCATGGATGAGTGACTTACTTTTAAAATCATAAACATCCCTATGAAATGTTTTTGGTAGAAATAACCCCCTCAAATTGTGAACACTCAGTAAACAAATGCATATACATGCAAGTCTCAGTTAACGGTAGTCTGTAAAATCATATGTCCACTAATATCCATGTTTATTTTAAACTGCTGCTCTTTTCAGTCACATGTTTTTTAAAAAGTTACTACATCCTAAGGAAACAGTACTGAGTTTTCACATTTAGTATCCACAAAGAAGGAAAGAGCTAAATTTATTACAGCAACTGAGAGCAGTTCCAAGAACTTACTGTTGCCAAATCTATTGCATTTATGGGGTTTTCCATTTTATAAGTTAACATATGTAGTAAATAGTTGAAAGTTTTATCTACACTAGGAAAAAAAATCAGGTGTCTCATTCCTCCCTTTGGAGCTTCACCAATGGCAGGGACGATGGAAACCATAAGCAGTGTAACTATCCCTTAAAAAGGTGGTAAAAATACTAAGAACAAGTATTATGCATACATTTTTCCTAAGGTTAATGTAGTCAAAAGGGCATGTATGCAAGTAACTTTTTAAAAATATCAGTATTTTAATCTACATAATATATTATCTTTGAATCCCATCCTTGACACAATAGTCAGCAAAAAGTCCGAAGCTGAATCCTATTCATTAGGAAAAATATGCACCATAACCTTTTGAAGGCAGTTAAATAAAGGTGAAGTATGTTTAAATATATATAGACAGATGTATATGGTTTCTAAAGTAGAATTGGCTTGTTTCAAACATTCTGGATAAGATGCAACATTTTAATCAATGTTCTTTATATTCTGCAGTGCTATATAGATATGACATAAATACTGAAACAGTTTCTCATTGCCTTTTTGTTTTCCAAATGTTAGCATTATTACGTTTTCTCCACAAAATAGATAATTTCCATTCTAAATGATGGACCTAAATTAATTTCCTTATTTTGCAGAAATATTAACGATCAAACCTAAAGGCTTATTGCTATTCAACAGCAGTTCCTCTCTACTTTTTAAGCTGCATACTCCCCTATCAATTTATAATCGCATACCAGCTGTTTCACTTGCTGTAATACACAATGCAGGGTGCCATCTATTGAAAAATGAATACACAGGCTAACTAGTAAAAGAACAAGCTGGAGAGAGAACAGAGAAAAAGGGAAGAGTAACAAGCAATAGAGTGAATGCTTCACAGCTCCACAGGAATTCTACCAGTAATAAAATAAATGGTTTAATTTGTTTAACTCAGTCACAACTATAACTGAGGATCCAATGAAAAACAAAGCATGATAAAAGTGCAGTTACTAGGTTAGTATAGAATTGAGATTTCCTATATTACAAATAGGTATTTAAAATGTATTTTGAAAAATCAGCCTTATAGTTTAAAATAAAATGATGAAGAACAGCAAAGTTTCCATGTGTTAAACTTTCCATCCAAAACTGGTTTACAGTAGAAAATTAAACTAGACTGGGTAGGTTTTAGCAGAGGAAAATTGAGAGATAAAGCTCTTTTGCTGCATGTACCTTATCATTGGCAAAGAACACAAAACCACATCAATGCAAATAGTAAAAATCCTCCAAATCCAGAATTCCTAAATATCACTGTTTGCTTTACTCTTGAAAAAACTTTCCTCTCACCAGGAGTGAGAAAAGCCACAAAAATATAAAAAAAATATGAGTCTATAAAGGTCCACAATAATTTTGCCAGTAATTTCAGGTGAGAGTGGATGTGGGGCAAAATCAGCAAAATATTCAGAGATGTGACTGTGAGAACCTGCTTAAAAGCTTTTCTGAGTGGCCAGCAATCAGACCTTGCTTTTAGAAGCTCCCATGGACTTCAAATAGATATGACTGAAATTCACACTTGAAGTACCTACATAAACATAAGCTCAGTATTTTAGTGTATTCCCATTTATTTGTAAAAAAAAAGAAAAAGAAAAAGAAAGCTTTTCTACTTGACTGCTTAATATGAATAACATATTTTAAGTTTTCTTAGAGGGAAGGAGTGGGGTGCTGCTTATACCTCAGATCTAGATGAAGACCAGATCATTTTTTTCCACAGTGAAGTATTTATCTATTTTTTTAGTCTATTTATCATATTCTCTGCTGTACATTAAACAACTAAAACAACTATATGCCCTATTTATCTGAGATCAAGGGTAGAAAGAAGGCAGTCTAGGGGATAGTTTAGGGTATTAATGACAGCTTTGAAACAGATACAGGAGCAATTAATATCTACTATGTACATGGCCTGAAACTTGCGCCAGCATATGCAGTGCTTACATCTGCTTAAATTCCTGCCCTATTTCACTGGAGAAGTGCCTTGTACACACACTTCAGTATTAGGGAAAACTGCTGTAACATACGCTCTTGAAAAATGGGCAAGTGAGATACCTCACAGAATATATTAATCTTGTCTCAAAGACTTTGCAAAGCAGTTGTCGGAATCGTTACCTTTTTTGAATGTACAGTATAAATAGAAAGATACCTGATGAGGACCTCTGATGGTTGTCCCAGCAGCTTCTAAGGAAGAAAAAATTACTTCAGGTACAGCCGGGTTTGTGTGCTTAGGTACAAATGTGAGACCAGTGTCTGTTGTTTTTAAACATGTTTTGTCACGGGTATTTTCTATGGGCATGTTTGCATGATTTGGGGGGTTTGTTTTGTCAACAGTAGTTAAGTTTTGTAAAGCTGAGGTCATGAGATCAACTCCATGAGCTTCAAATGAGTTAGATTCCAATTTACTGAGGTTAACAGCATGGTCTCTGTGCTCCAGGTTAAAATGATGATCTTGAAGCATGTTTTCAGCTATACCAGTACAAGGAACTGTTGGTTTATCCTGAGTGCTCTGCAAGAAAGCAGAGTCATTGTCTGTAGGTGGAAACTTGACATTAAATTTAGAAAGTGATTCTACAGAGTTGTTGTCCTCATCTTGGCCCACTCCTCTTGGTGTGATAGATGTGATGCATGATGCACCTCTATTTATATCCTTTATAACCCGAGGTTTAAAAAGCTCTTCTGCTTGTTCATCAGTTTTATCAGTACACTGTATAGGCATGGAAAACTGTATTTCTGCAAAGAAAGAAAGAAGAAAACATTAAACTATCCATCTGAAAATAATTATTAAGGTGCATAGGGTGTGGCGTTGGAGTATTTTTCCTGAGAGGCTTTCGATTTTCCTTCTTGGCCTTTTAACCTTTATTTTTTCTCTTTGAAGTCAGTTTGAGGCACATTTCTCTTTCACAGACATTAGCTCCGACACAAAAATTATCAGAACAGAAATAAAAGTAAATCATTCCATTCTAATAATTCTATTTCTCTTTGCTTTATGGCTATAAACATTTCCATTTTATTGAAACTTATGTTGTCCCATACTCTTAACACATACTTGCATATATTTACTGAAGTGTTCTGGCAGAAATAGAAGCTGGAACCAAAACTATTTCATACAGTGCCAACAACATGCTAGGCACCATAAGCAAGATTTTAGAAGGTATTCAGGTGCTGAACTCCCATTGATTTCTAAATTAGATAAACATTTCAACTGTATAACTATTCAGAGGAGGGACCATATTTTCCCTGTGTTTTGAGAATTCCCCATACACTTAAGGCACTTTAGTAACAAAGATAATACACAATTACTCCTAATCAGGTGAGGGAATAACTTTAGTGTGCCTTTATCGTACAAAGGCCTCCTGACATCACTCAGATATTGTAGTAATGTGGGCCATATAAGTAACAGAAATCAAACAGATTAAATTTATATCACACACAGCTTTTCACATAGCTGAGTTAGGCATGTATTTAATGAAAAACAAGTCCAGTCTGGAATAAGTTGCCAAGGCCCCCTGAAACACCCCACCTCCCCAAATCACAAAGTTTTGTGGTGTTCATTCAGAATATAACAATACAGTTCAGCCATAACCATTTGAAGCCACAGGTTACACATTCTCAGTTCACATTAAAAAAACTTGAGTAATGGCATAACTTAAATTAGGGGCAAGTGCTGGAATCAGTGCCTTTTGCTTCAACCATGTTAAGTTTGGCAGTTGTTTTCTGAAACCTCTTAGATCCTGAGCCTACTGTCAAGAAAAGCTGGTGGGAATGGCCATAGTAGCCATTATACATTATTGAACATCATATTCAATGTAAGCATTAGCTGAAATGGACCTTCAGGACCTCTTCCAGTTGCCACAAAAATCAAGTCTTTCCTGTCTTTTCAGAAGTGTTGGATTAGGCTCTTGTCCCATATAACAAAACCGTATTTACAAATCTGCACAAGGAAGTCTACAAAATAAGTCCTCTGACTCTCCCCAGTCCAGCAGTTTTCTTCTAACAAATATGGGGCTAGAGACACTCGTAACAGACATGTTTTGAACTGACAGTTAAATTAAAAGTAAGTAAGTGTTGTCACTCTCACAACATGATGGGATATCACATGTAGTAAGTGCCTGCCTCTCACTCCAAGGGACAAAACAATTATGAGAGCCATTGATGTGACGACTGTCTTTTACAGCATGTGATTTGGAGCATTCGTCATAGAATGCCAAAACTGGCGGTGCGTTTTCTTGGTAAAATACTGAGCACCATGTGAACAGACTTGAAAAAGGCAGATGGTAAACAGTAGAAGTACTTCTATGTATGTGTAATTTACAGTATTTTCAAATATAAAGCAAAGCTTTCAAACAGTTGAATCACAATAAGAGCTTAAGTAAGATATTACCAGTTTCAGGTTCTCGCTTTATCTTAAATTTACTCAGTTGGTCTGTTTGTTCTCTGGCTAGCATACATATTCGATGACATTCTTCTTTCATCTCCYGGAAAATAGTCTCCAGATTCTCCCTGGAAGAGCAAAATTGTAAATTAACATTGTAAATTAAAGCGTCAACCAGTTCAGCTCTTCATGGCCTTCAATTTTATAGTCACACCCACAAACCAGAGAAAAACAATAGTGTAAGCTACATTTCTTGGATATGTCTTTCCTCAACATATGTATATACATTTTTGTTCTCCTTAGTAAAAGCAAGGAGAAAAGGGAAAAAAACATAGTCAAAGAGTTGCTTAGTCATATCATAGACACAAACATGCAAGCTTCGGGCTCTCACTGCAAGGACTGAAAGAACATCCAGCCTTTACATTTCTCTCAGTTCCCTCTAGTACTAGTGGAACAGCTTATCTCTCATGAGATACTGCTTCCATCTCATTCTAGGGAAAATAAGATGGTGCTGCTGTGAACATTAATTGTTTTCCTTTTTTTTCTGTGGACTTCAGACTTTGCAGGAAAAGGAACACCCTAGGCATCTGTCACTGCTCCTTCCTTCTTTGGTCTACCCGACATTTTGGAGAGAGGCTGGAGAACTCATTGCTTCTCTGCTTTATACAGCATCATATGCCTCTTCCTTTTATTTTGGGGGGTCTTTTTATTATAATCTTCTATATAGTATCATGTCTCCATGAAATACTTAGTTATATGCACTAAGAATGGTAAAGATAGCTATTCATGCAAGTGTGAGTTTTGCTTGCCCGAAGGCACTACAGATTATATTATTCAGTTTATTGATTCAACCATAAAACTTCATTGTGAAATTTTGATAAACTTACTGAGTAATCTATATTTCTAAGCACATTTTTTTTTGTATTTCATAAAATGAACTTTATTTAAGGATGAAAAAGTTAAGTTGTGGACAAACTGGATTTGTGTTCTCCTTTGCATCTTTGTATCAAAGTAGCTCAAAAGAGATTTTTCTTTAATCCAATGAGTCGTTTTCCTTTTTACTGCTTATTCATATAGCAATCAGGAGTGTCATGAGTTGTGTTCCTACTTCTGCTGAGCTTCTCTTTTTAAAGACACAAATCTATATCACAAATCTATATCTCATTTCAAAAAAGAAACATCTACAGAAAGAGTTAAAGTTGCTACTGTTAACACTTGTGTTCTGATCATTTTTCAGGCATTTCAATGAATGAGAAATTAAAAAAAAAGGCCATACTACAAATTTCTAATCATAGCTTTAAAATATACGTATGATTAGATCAATCGACCTTCATTTGCTAGACATTTGTGATAGCATAATCTTACTAGTTTTCCCAGTCACATACCTCCTTCCAAGAAAAGAGTAAAGTAAGTGAGTTATTTGAGAGGAGGGAGACAGAAGACAGGTAAAGGTTTTTCATTCTTCTTTAGATATAAATCAGCAAAGACAAAACAGTCTTTATCACAGTCTTATTTCCACTCCTTTTTGTCATCATATAGTCTTAGTGAGTCAGACTAAAGATTCATCTAGTTCATTTATCCCATGTCTGAGAGTGGCCAAAAGCAGGTGCCTAGGCAAGAGTATAAAAACAGCAAGAATGTGTGATACTTTTCCCTAATACTCTCCCAGCCTCACCTTTGAGAATCTTCTGCTTGACCTCAGCAAAGGTTGTTAGAAGCGGTATTACTACCTATCCCATGAAAAATGCAAACTGAAGACTTTGGTCAATGCTTTTCCCAAAACACAGGCAGAAGGGGGAAATACTTGCTTAAGAAATGCTTTTGGTCCCTTGGTCATAGCAAGGGATGGGAAACTTCAGCTTACAGAAAAAAACTGGATCCAAACTTTCCCATTTGGATGGATCAGGTCAAGAATTATTTCTTCTTGCTGACCATCATAATATCCCTGGCAACACAACAGGCACCTCTGTTGTGCTGCCATCAGTTAATTCATTTGGGTTGCTTACCCCCAAATCAGCATTAAAATCCACTGCTGTTTCCCATACAGTTTAAACCCCTGCTGAACCAAGTGGCTATTTTTTGTCCCCCCTGCTTATCCCTACATAGTTGCAAAGCCCCAGCTATGGTTTCATATGCTCACTGGCTTTATCTCCTTCCCCACACTACCCTTTGACCCTCCCCCCCCCTTTTTTTTAAGTTACTATGTAAAGAAGGGGGAAACAGCTATTTTGTAGCAAAAAAGATGATTAAAAGAAAACTGCAAAAATGCTGCAAAAATATTTACCTTTCAGACACAGGTGAAATACCAGAGATCCCTAGAGATAACTCATGCTTATCTGGAACAACTTTCTTACTTTTCACCTTAAAGCAAAACATGAAAGTATGGATCACATGTTAGCATATTCATTTTGCTCTTCACTCTAATATGAATCACAAATGTCATAGTATCCTTCAGCTAATCCTAGAAGCTCTCAAAACATTCACAAAATGACAAAAGCTGTTTTATGCTGTTTGACTGAAATGCCTTCTTTTTAGTTTAACTTAGCACACGTAGTGTAGCATTCCCTGCTCTTCTTTGAAAGAAAGGGAAATTGGTCCTAAGAATATTACTTCACTATAATTCTGTTTTAATTGTGTGCAATTCAGATTATGTGTAATTGTGTATAAGCTTGTTACTGAGATATTCAGCTATTTTAGTTCTTACAAAAATCAACTTATCCACTAACATTTTCAACAAACATATCAAAAGCTAATGTGTCAGGAGTTCTATTATGTTTTTAAAGAAGTTATTAACTTTGACTACCACCTTGTGGTTTACATTAGTATTACATATGTTTTAAGGCAATGCTAGGTATTAAAAAAAGTGACGTTTTTACTATAAGCAGTCATTAAGTTGCAATTCCATTAGATTTACATTACCAGATAACCTGGTAGGTCACACATGCTCCAAATCAGACTCAGAACCTGATCATATTTCTGTCAAAATAGCTGATTTCAATGATACATTGTTTATAATCACAGACCTATAGCCTACAGTTTATCTACCTTGCAGTAAAGTGGGATTGTGGCTCCTGTAGATACACATTTGAGCTGCTTTAAAATTTCTACTGCTGCTACTGATGAACATATACCAGCAATATGGGTTACAAATGCCTGCCGCAAGAAGTTAAGCAAATGCTTGGGAAGTCTGATAGCTACAAGTTATGTGTTGCTATGTTCATACTCTTACCTAAATTCACTTTGATTTAGCTAGCTGAAGTAGGTTTACATGATTACATTCACACCTGTGACTGCACTATAGCTACCCCACAAGTACAGTTCACTCTGGATGCTCTTCTGTGACAGAAGTAGTATGGGATACAAGGGAAAGGGAAAAAATCAACTTAATGTTGGTGAAAACTCCAGATTAAAAATTGTAAAACTGAAATGCTGATCTGGAGTTTTCACAAATACTATTTAACATTATGATGACATAACATAAAAATAATTAACACACAAACCAACCAATATGTACTTAATAGTTCAGTGTTCCCTCTATGCTTTATATCCTTAAACAATTTCCTGATAACTTCATAGTGCTAAAATTTAAAATCTGTTTATCAGATTAATTAGTGTAAACATATTTGAAAAAAAATTACAAAACTTTGGTTTTTCATTTTACCTCCATTTGTTTTCTTATCTTACCTCCATTTTATATATTGGCATCTGTATACCCTTCTGTGCTTCATTTAATTCTTTCAATTTGATTTTCAGAGTTCTAATTTTATCTTCTTGGTTGGAAATAATAGATATAAGCTTCCTTTCCTTTTGATTGTTTTTGTCCTCAATTTGCTTCATCTTAATGCTCTCATTTTCTAACTGTTCCTAAAAAATAATTTTAGAAATACTAGTATAATTAATATAATTGAGGCTGGGGAAGATCACTATTCAGCAGTCTGGAATAGGCTAAATTAAGCCTTTGCAACATAAGTAAGGGCCAATCTTATTTACTACATTATTAATTTTGAACTGGTAGTAAAGACCTTCTACTGCTACATATTTATGTGTCTGATCATAGATGTTTACTTAGAACAACTGTATGTTCTGAATTTAGGAAAGTCATATTAGTGTTTATAAAAAATAAAGAAGACTCTTGATTCACTTAGTGTAGCATATACATTAACATTTCATGTATAAAAAATTGTTTGTATAGTATATATGATAATATTTTATTAATTTCAATGAATCTAAAACAGTTTAAAGAAAGTGATATTCTGCAGCTACCTTAATTTTGGAGCAGACCCAAGAATATTTGCAATGCTATAAAGGTTTATGAAATAAAAAGCAGTGGCTGACCCCACTTTAACTATCCATCTGGTAATATTTGTGGATTTTTTATATATGTGGGCTTTTTGGTGGAATGAAGAAGCATATACAGAACAAATTTTTTTAATATGCACACAGATAGTCTGGATAATTTTCAAGAAACAACCTATGGTACAAAACTGCAGCTATGAAACCTTAAAATTGTCAATTCATGGAATCTCTTACAACACAGATACTGAACTGTTCTGAATGTGAGAGAGTGGCCTGAAGCTTCTCTGCAAGAGAAGTAAGCCCAAAGGGTTTACTCTGCAAGAAGAAACATAAGTGAAATGCAGTAAGATAGTCTGAAGATAGATAGGGCAAAGTGAAGATGAAAGAACAAGCAAAGGAATGCTTTTTGAAGAAAAGCACTTGTTTTATTTACAAATGGGATTTAAAGTGGGTGAGGTGGTGCACTTGGGGAGTAGGTAGGTAGGGGCTACTTTAAATTATGCAAGATATTATCATTGAGATATCCAAATATCTCAATGGCAGCCATGTAGGGATGAGTCCAGAGCCACCTACAGAGACACCAAGTGGTTAAGCATATATTTATGTGTAGCTGACACAACAGTTTAGCACTGAGAAGTTATATTAGCTGGATAAACAAACTCAGAAATAAGGTTTGATGGAATTGTTTTTTCTTCAATTTCAATTATTACTTTAAATAGTCAACTTAGGGTAAGAGCTTCAAGGCAACTCTGGACTTGGGTGGGATCTCAGGGATCCAGAATAAGCCTGTTTTTAGAGGCTTCTCAAAACTTTCTCTGAAAATGGGATGTTTCTATCTCAGCAAAACTCCCCTCACCATTGCTACAGATCTTATATATCCCAACCACCTTTGAACTGGCAAGGCATCTAAAGCTGTTCCTTTCTGCTTTAGCTGTTGATAACTTCTTAATTCATTTACTCATTAGGCTGGAGGACCTTTCTTCCATGCTTTGCGCTGCTGGCAGGTGTTGTGGGGAACATACGTGTGTTCCTAGGACAGGCAATGAAACACTTCCTATCCTGTTCCAGCACAGAATCTGTATACTGTGTCACAGTAGATAAGAGTACAGGGAAGTGGATGAAGAAAAAAAATGCAGCAGAAGAGGAAAAAAAAGAGAAAGATTTTTGGATATAGTTTTGAAAAGAACAAGACATCTGCAGTTTTTAGGCTAAAGAACACATTTGTCAACTTCTGTAACTGATGCTACAGCAGCTAAATTTGATTTTCTCAAAGGGGACAACAAGAGTGTGAGGAAGAATCACAGTACTGGGAGGTACAGAAAGTTCAGAGCAAGTCAAAGAAATAGCTGATGATGATAAGGGAATGAGAAAAACATATCTAATGATGTGGGAAGAAAATAACAATTTAGGTTAAGAGGACATAGAGGCATGGATAAAAGTATTCTTAAAAGATCTGAAAAAACTTTGAAGAAAGTTATAGCATGGCCAGAGGCTGGAAATAATTTTATAACTATTTACCTTTTCCATGTTCTTTAAAGACTACAAAGAAGGTCTGAAAAACGCCACGTGGCATGAGAATAATAATAAAATCATAGCAGCTACACAGTAGGCTTCAGTGTTGTTTCATGAACAAAAGAAACATAAAAGCATGCAGCAACCCTTAAGTTCATGACTGCTTCAGTTTATGCATCGAGCTATAGTTAAATATGAATAGGGCTACGCTCCTATTCCTCCTCCTAGGTCATGCAGAGTGAAACAAAAATGGTTATCAGGGAGTGCTGATATAGGTACGGGGAACTGCTCTTTGCCATTCCAGGAATGGGAAGGCAGTAATATTTTAAGGCATGAGTTCACAGCCCCCAAGCCACCACAGAGCCATCATCCAGTCCTACGGTTCCTTAACATACCATGGTCAAATTCCATGTCTCATTTAAAAAGCTTATGGGGCACAGCTTTTCCTGTATTTTCTTTTGCAAATGGCATGCTTGGCAATCCAAATACCCAGGAAAAAGGCTATGTCACACATAACACTTGCCCTTGAAGAACAACTCTATCTTCAGGACAGTAAATTAACTCTTTCATTAAAGCTGTGATACAGCATTGATTGGCACACAYTTATCCATCTAGAACTATCACAGCTCCACAAAACGTGGGCTTTCAAAATCTTTCAGGCAACTGGGTGCACTACAATAACCTCCAGTAGTTCTCTTCCATTTCTCTTACCTTCTCCTGCAGGAAGTGGGGACAATATTTAAGAAAACAATGAGGAAAGCCATTTTGGAGCCAACTGTGAGAAGAACCATGAAGTACCAGCATGGCAATTACTGTTAAACAACATGTTGCAAAGAAGATAAATCAGTGCATACTGATGGAAGTCTTCATTCTTGCATACTGTCAGGACATCACACCAGGAATAACACTGGAGAAACTGTTAAACCTTTTGAGATCTAACAATAATACAGCCCTTCATAGTTTGATGATGTTATAGTTTCTAAAGCTGATTGAGTTTGGGTGGTTTCCACAATGTGGTAGCATTTTTAAACTGGCTTAAGTTTGTAAAACTAATGCCATGAGAGTTATGTTACACAGGTGATGTCTACTCAGTTAACATACTTGGCCACACAATGGATCTTTTAAGTGTGCTGATACTAGCAGAGAAGTTAATCTGTATTATGAACAGATCAATGCCTTTTCTTTTGGAGATGTCTTATGGGATAATAAGATAATTCAGGTTGGAGGGGACTTCAGAAGGTCTCCAGTCCAACCTCCTGCTCAAAGCAAGGTCAGCTATGAGGTCAGACCATGTTATTCAGTTTGGTCTCGAAAACCTCCAAGGATGGAGACTGTACTACCTCTCTTGGCAACCTTTTCCAATGCCTGGATGTCCTCATGGTGAAAAGTTTTTCCTTATGTCCAGTCTGAACCTCTCTTGTTTCAACATATGCACACTGCATGACTCTGTCCTCCTGATAGCTTCCTTGTAGGTATTGGTAAGCGGCTTGCAGTTCCTCCCAAAGCCTTCTCTTCTCCAGGCTGAAAAAGTGCAGGTCCCTCAGTCTCTTCTCATAGGACACGTACTTTAGCTCCTGACTATCTTGGTGGGCCCTCTGCTGTACTCACACTTATTAATGACTTTCTTGTATTGGAGGGCCCAAAACAGGCTGTAGTATTCTAGATGTGGTCTGATGAGCGCTAAATAGAGGGAGATAACTACTTTGCTTGCTCTGCTGTCTGTGTTCCTGTAAATGTAGCCCTACAGGCTGTTGCCCTTTTTTCCTGCCAGGGCACACTGCTGGCTTATGCTCAGCTTGCTGTCTACCAAGACCCCAGCTCCTTTTCCACAGGCAGTCAGTCCCCAGACTGTATTGCTGCAAAGGATTTTTTTTTCTTTTAAGTGTGCTTTAATGGCCTGTTTCAGGGACTTCCTGGGATAAGCAAACTTTCAGATGGTTTCAAAGAAAATGCTATCCAACTAACAAACTACTGTAAGTGGTCTCTGGGAATATAAACTGTAATGTTTTTTAACAGTTTAACCACACATTCTTTGTTATTTTTAGACAGAGATAGCCTAAACAGATGAAGTAATAAGAAAAAAGCTATTCTATCAATACCAGAATTTCTTGGATCAGGTAGTAGGGCCTAACTAATGGTACTGTATACACAATGTCAGTGGTACAAAATAGCTAAATGCATAGAAGTATCAACTAGCCTAAAATCATAAAGTACAGCCTTCTTTGCATGGAAGATAGGAACAAAAGTGACACTAGAGATGCAGATATTGACTGGAACACTCAACTCTCCATTAGACTGCTGCAATAGGTGCTCCTTGTTACTTAAGTCATTTTAGCACCACAATTTTGAGCACAGAAAGAAGACTTCTATGCATCTGCCATTCTTCTGCTATGTTCTACACAGGAAAAGACCTAAAAATTTATTGTAGGATGAACAATTTTATATACCATATGCATCATTCATTCTGGACACAGCTTCTTTCCCTTTGTCACAGCAAAAGAAAGTCTGACCAATAAACTTCAGATGATGTTTAATACTAAGGTTCTTATGAACATGTTTTCTTGTTACAGGTGTTGACTTGTGTGTCATGTTTTATGGAGATTACAAGGATTCAGATGTATGACTCTACACTAAAAACAGCATGCAGAAGAAGCTTTCCTTGACATTGTCTGATCTTGCTTACTAAGGTTTTTTATTTGCTGGGCAGCTTTGGCTTTGAAACAACTGGATCCACATTCTTCCTAGATAATAAAGTCAAGCCAGGCAGTACTGAGAAGGCGGTAATTTAGGCCCTTCAGTCTCCTCACTAAAGAAATTTGATAATCTTGTATATATTTTGGTACTGACCACCAAACCAACCATTATCTGGCTCAGTCACCTCTTTCTGTGAAGATTACCATTTTGCCACAGCTTTTTTGACAAATATCCAGATTGAGGAGGTCAAGGAGTTTTGTGGATTTAATCCTACAGACATTATACAAATACTTCTGATGAATCCACTTCAGTAAGGGGAAGACCATTTCCAGGCTAATTCTTTAAAACTCATGCAAGCACAATGATTACATGTGGTATTATTCATATGTAAATTCCAGCATAAAGGTCATAAAGGTACAAAAGAAACCAGGTGGACTTGCACAATGCAGATACACAGAAAGAGTCATACAGGATTCTATTTATGCTTTAAATCAGTGCATATGAATGTGAACAAAGGAAATGCTTTAGGATACACTGGCAACAAAATTGACAACAGCAGTTAAAATACAGAAGCATGGCCAAGTTTTTGAGGCTAGAAAACACAGAAAACCTATCATCCCTCCCTCCCCCCCATTTCAAACCTCCAAAAGTTAAGGTTTGGTCACATACACCTATTACAGTCAATCTCGAATTTCCATTAACTTTACTGGAGGGCAGAATATAGTCCACTGAGAAATCCTATTGGAAACTGTGTTTTGCTAAATCCAGTAAGTATGGGTAAACCCAGAGACTTTCAGTCATGAGAGAGATTCTAAGTTTCAAGGAAGGACAGACAGAAACACAACGTTTTAACTTAAATTAAGGACAGTAATCATGATTTTCTATCTGGAATTACACATTTTGCAAGCCTGAAAGTTTTACTGGAGAAATAGAATAAAGTAGTTAATGCAATGGAGGACAATGGCTGTAGACATTATTTGTTTGAGATGAATGTGGATAGAATATGATTAGAAAAACACAGGTTTTCAAACAGAATATTAAAAGAGCTTCCAAATTCAAATAGCTAAAAAAGCCAGTAATTGATTGAACTGGATCCCAGACTAAGTAACTTAGATGATAAAAGAAAGGGAAATGGGCATAATATCTCATAAATTGTTCTTATGTAAGAACAACTACCGTGGGTCAGTGACAGGATGATGGATTTTTGGTCTAATAGAGGCCAAAAGATGATGTTTAGGGAAGAGTACAAGAACACATGCATGATACATCCTTTAATAAATTCCCAGGCTTCCCTAGCCAGTATTTTCTATTCTCTTCCATGATGTTGTCCAGTTTTCCATTGAAGAAATACAAACTTTTAGCATCCACAGTAATCTTTTACAGGAAGTTCCACAGGTTGACTATCTGTCATGTGAAGAATCATCTCCTTTATCTCCTTTTTTTTTTTTTTTTTGAATCTGGCCTCCAATCATTTGATGACTCCTTGTTCATGTATTCAGAAAGACAAGGCATTTGGGAACTCTTAGATGAACTCTATCTGGTCCTGCTGTTTTGTTTATTTTCCCAGTTTGTTCCAAGCATTCATTCCATGCAGTACACTTTCTTATCCATCATATATCAAGTTTTACATTAAGAAAGTGCTAAAATTGGCAGCTGCCATAAAGGGCGTGTGACGATATAAAGTGTTTTTCAGGATACAATCAACTATCCACCATCTTCAACAGAAAGCTGGGGTTACATGATTCTCCTCCCCCCAGTTTATTCAGTAAAATGAGGACTCAGGTATATAGACATCTGTGTATCTCCACACATAACCTGCCCATGAATAGTGTACCTCTGCTGGACTGCCTGGACATCTTTGTACTGCTCTCTCCAGGTTAGCTGAAGCTTATTAGTGTAGGCACAACACCAAACATAAAGACTGCTCCGGGTATTTGTACCCACATATTATAAACCTTATGAAATCTGAAGGACAGGGCAGAGATACTGAAGTGCTTCTTCAGAAGCCAGCCTTGGTCCAGCCAAACATGTTTTCCTCAAGCTCCATGTTCTCAACACAGAGAGTTGGAGAGGTATGGTCTTCCCAATAACAGGAACACAGAGTAGGCTGGGCCAACCTGACTTTGCATTCAGCTAGCACTGGTTTAGGTCTCAACTGAATCCCTCTGGAAAGACCTTATTTGCATAACACTGTGCTTGGGCTTAAGTTCAGATAGACTCTTGCTAATCAACAAGCTGATAGCTGATTCTGCGTGCAGTTGTATCAGCAATCTTTCTGTCCATGGCACAGATGAAGCAAAATCCAGATTAACTGCTTATTACTGAGAAGCAACCGTAATAACTAACTAAACCAAAATGCAGGTAAAGACAATTTATAACCCATTAAGGAAATAGCACCTGAAGAAATGATTTCTGCCTCTTACTCATTGCCTGTAATGTTCTGTATAGATCACATCAGTTCTCAGTGTTTCCCCATATGAGAAGAGTAGATAACATGCCTTCCTTTCTCATACTCATTATATGATTAGGTTACTTAAAACTGTTGTCCTTGAGCAAGCATTCAGAAACAAGAGTATGGAATATTAGGCTTGGTCAGGTCTCCATGTACAACTGTTAGAAATAAGTATTATCCAATTCAAGGCAGAGAAATGTAAAAATATGCAAAGATGTTCCATCAAAGAATTGACCCTTCAACTGTCTTGTACTCTAAATAAATCAAAGACTAGGAAAAAAATTATATCATGTGATTAGACTCTACACAGAAGTAGTATGTAAAAACTTTTTTTTTTTTTTAAAGAAAGAAAAGAGGGTACATAAATCTTTGGTAACAGTAGGTTTAAGGTGTTTGTTTTTGTAAGGATTAAATCTCAGGTGAGATTCCTTCAAGATAGTTAATAAGCATCTGTAATCCAATAAAATTATTTTCCAATTAACACTTCTGATTAAACCCTGCATTTCTGTGAATTCAGCATGATTCATTTGTTCATAGCTCACATTTAGGAAACAAATCCTGAAATTAACTATTTTTAATTTGATGGCTAATTTTACATAGGTCTTTTAAAGATGATTTTACAGGGTCACTGTCATGGATATTTGTATTCAGAACATTAAAACACAGTAGCATGACATGGGATAAGAACAATACAACTTTGTGCACCTTTTTCACTGTCTTTGTTGAACATGCAAGACTTATTCAAGACATTTCCTATTTATCCTACGCTCTTGCTTTATTATTCCTGCTGCTCTCAGCAGGCTGTAGTGAAAGTCTCAGTGTTATTTCAGCTAATAGGTGAAGAGGAGAAGAAAACACACAGTATTAGAACTGGCTGTTTAAAAAGCAAACATATCATCAGTGCCTGCAGAGCAGTAGATAGACATAGATTCGCTTTCCACCCCATTACTTTATGGGAGCAGATTCTCCATTTCTTCTTGGAAAAATACACTCACTAGCTGCAATGTGAGAAGTTCCTCTGAGAGAAAGAGGAAGCCCCTTTTTGACTGCTGTTCATGGCAGGTTAAGAAATAAATAAGCAAATAAGTTCCTACTTTCCAAATAAGTTCCTCAAAATTATTCTAGGGAGCTGGCTGGCCAAACAACAATTGCACTGGGAAGGATCAAAGATGCTCATTAGTTCAGCTAACCAGACCACAGTGGCACAACACTCATGCACTTCAGGGAGGAATCTTGCATTGGAAGAAGGCCAATTCAAAGGTACCAGTGAAAATTCACTTCTTGCTTTAGATCCTCAAAGTATAATCACAGCACAAATGTGATCTTACATCTTAAACATCTTCAGGTGACCATACCTTTAGGAGTTTTTCTCTTTGCTTTGCTMTGTTCAGTTTTTCAGAGAGCTGGCTGAAAGATAAGCTGGAAGTTTCAATTTCTTCAGGCATCAGAATGTAGGAATGCGCATTACCTTAAAATAAAAAGCAGCTGATTGTCACTGTATTTTCCCTAGCCAGATTCTAAATAAAATCAAATTAAAAAGAAGCTAGACTTATATTAACTTCTTTAGTTTCTTTTAGTTAGTCTTCATATTAAACAAGCAAGAGAAGCCCAATTCTCTGCTTAGAGACAATGCAAGACTAATTCAGCAATAAGGAATGTACATGTATTCTTAAAAATAAAAGCCAATCACTTTGCTAGTATTTACGAAAACCAGGAGTGTTAGGCTAGTGTGAGTAAATATTTAATGAGTATGGCAGATTAACACATGGTTACTTTGGCTCTTTGTTTTCTCTCGTTTGTGAAATACAAATAGTCAAGCAGTGGAAAAATATCCATCAATGACTATTTGATTTGAAAGAGAGTCACCTGCTTATAAAGCTTTAATTATCCAGTAAGATTAGCATCTCAAGAGCATGTTAGCATCTAACATAATAGACATGTATCCATAGTACTCACATCTAAAACAACCTATTTACAGACAACTGTAAAACTGATATAAAACAATTTTAATTATAGTGAATTATTTTTTATCTATGTTCACATAACTTTTGACTTCAGCGTGAGCAGGTTCTACATCTGAAGAAAATCTCACCGTTTCTTGAGGAGGATGCAGAAAGACCTTGAAAGTGTTGAATTTTATAAATACAGTTTGAAACTGCACATTTGTATTAACTCTTGCTTTCACAGAAAAGTATGGCATTGCTTTGAGAGATGTTTATTGTAAAAGCTGAAGCAACAAAGTCAGAACTATTTATCAGTGCAACACAGCATAGAAAGAAATAGCACATGCAAACTGGAGTACGTACCTCTATTAGCATTCAGAGCAGCTAACTGTGATTTCAATTTTGCAATAATACTGTTTTGAAGCTCTATCTGTTCCTGCTGTTCACGTATTTGCTGTATGTAGTTTTCTGTCTGCAAATATAATTTAATTAGCATTAATCTTATCTTGTTTTGACTAGGGGCCTCAAATTTAGCATATACAGGTTATCAGCTTTGATTTTAAACACAATTGTAGTTGTGGGCCTGTCCATGTAAACCCAACTACCATCACCTTTAGCAAGTCTCTACTGTTGAGACTGCACTGATTAGGAAAGGTATTATAGCAAATAAATCCTGATTTTCAGTAACTGTGTTTTAACTGTGACAGCTGCAAAGTGTAGGGTAACTTTTAAGTATAGGCATCTTCCTTCATAGCCATAGAACACACCAGGTCTAAAATTAGAATTTTAGTATTTACTTTTTCAGAGTGCTGGTCAGTTAGTTTATCTATAGAAAGATGTGAATTTCTTCCTCCACTCTTTCTAACAAATAAAATATATGAAAATAGATTTTCAAAAAAAAGTAGAGATTTATTTTAAATTAGAAAATATCTGTTGTATGATATAAAGCAGCATTATTTTTTTCAATAATTTTAATATGTACAGAGTTTTGCCTGTTCCTCTGAATCTAGTACAGTTCAATTTTCAAACCAAGAAAATAGGAGGGAAGGCAAGCAAGCAGATAAAAAGAGTAGTTGATCAGCGGAATTTTTCATTGAATTTTACTCCATCTTGTGCTATAATCAGGCCATACAGAGCCTAATAAGACTGCTCACATATCACTGAAGTGTGTAAATATTATTAGACAGCCAGTTAATTGAACAAATGGTCAGGTGGCAGGAAGATGCTAATATTCAGAAACTATTATTTCATTAGCACATCTTTAATGTTGCAGTTACAGCAGTGCTAAAAACAAGCAAGAAAACTTGTGAAATTTCATCAAGGAAACATACACGAATGCATTGAATTTTTATGAAATTAAGAATATATCTATTACTGAGTAGATCAAGATTTGGGACAAGACCAAGCTTTACTCTTACTTTTACTCCAAGCTTATCTGTACTGCGGTTTAATTCCAAATCTCAATTACATTTCAATTCCCTTCTCTCCCCACAAGGATGTGCTTGTCTGTAGAGTATGCAGAATAAATCTAAAACCAAAGCTTATTTTAAAAGGCCAGGTAGTAGATGTACTGTGAGAGTTCTTAAAAAAAAAAAAAAAAAAAAATTGATCAAAGAGCAGTACACTCCAGCAGCTATAAGAGACCTCATGAAGCAGAAAAATCACTGAGAACCAAATTGAAAATGTACAACAGCAATGTCTTGTCAACACTTCTGTACAGAGCACAGACATGACAGCTAAAACAGACAGAAGAGAAGATGCTTTTGACAGCCAGTGCGCACAAATTATTCCTTGAGTCAGATGGCAGCAACAAGTTACCAACTAGAAGATCTGCATGACAACCAACCATCCATCTGTATCAAACACCATCTGGCCGAGATGACTCTGGCTTCTGTGTGCTTGACATGGCTCCCAGCTCTAGAGACTGGCAAAACAAGTGGCCTATCGGTAACTTAAGTAGTAAACTGTTAACAACAGAATGGTGGACAATCCAACAAAGTGYGAAGGCCATGTAATGAACAGAGGAAGCTGCTAGAGCAAAGCACTGTACAAAGGTCATTCAGAAACAGTGAGTTTGGTTATGAAGAAAAAAAAGAAGCAAACAAACAAAAAAAACCCCACAAACAACTTATTACACAATCAACTCTTCCTGAGAAAATACTTCTGTTCTCTTCTGAAGTCACAGAATCCAACTGCTGAAAGTTCGATTAGGACACAGATTTGAACTGGTAGTAATCCCTTATGAAAGATCTGCTGTTGCTTTTAATTTCTCAGTCAGAGGAAATGCAGAGAGAAATCTCGCAAACATTTAGTTCTTTTAACAACATTCATATCTCATCCACTTTTCTGGTTTTCTTCTGTGGACTTTAGAAGTGCTATCTCCTGACCTTGTATTTGACGTTTTGTTTGGAGGGCAGAAATTTCTTTCATGTACTGCTAGATGCCCCAGAAGTATTAGCTTGACTGGTTTTCCTTTAAATAATTAATTGCTCATCATAAGAGACAGAATTTAATAGATTCTTAGACATTCAAATATGAGCTGCCTCTTGTTAAGTTAGTTGCAACTTCAGCACAAAATGTATCTGGCATGCTACTTGTGCTTGTCACGTATGGAAAACTCTACAGAAACGGATTTGGATCAGCACTGCCACAACAGCCTATGACTGTAGATCAGACTGCAGAGTGGGTGATTGCACTCCGTACTGACTCCGTACCTGCTGTGCAGTGCCGTAGCTTGTTTGTTGCACAACAGGAGCATGGGAAGATCCAGATCGGAGAATATTCTCTAGCAGACCTTTTCCTATTCCCAGTTCTAGCAATGCTTTCATATTTTCACACGGAGAATGGTTCATCTGCCTTTGAGTAAAGTYCCAGCCTACAAGTTCTACTGAAGCATCTAAAAATGCTGTAGCATAAGGAACATTCAAACCCTCCTGTAAAATAACAAAGGTTCCACTGCTGGGCAGAATATGCACAATAAAATTAGTATTGCAAAGCCCCAAACTGATAGCTTTGCAATATGCTGGCCCACATACACAACAGGAAGCTCTAGAAGAGCTTGTGGCTGAAGTAACGGTTTTTACAAAAGTAAAACAAGTAAAAATCCAAAAATGCCTCCTTGCTGTTCAGAGTGCCTCCAGCATCTGCTTCTGTTAGTTCATTATTAAAGAGTAATTCTATAGATGATTTTTTAAAGTCAATACTTATCCTCATCATTTTAGGATAAGTTTGCTGTTCAAGACATGAACTCTTTTGTCCTAATAGCTTGCATGGTGCTTAACATATAAGAGTCTTTGGTCCTTACATCAAGTAACTTAATAATTTATATGACATATCCTCTTATTAACACAAAATGATTTAATTTAAGCTATTTAATACCTTAATTTAATTCAGCCATCTACATTAATAACTTAAAAAGTCACTTTTGAATAAAGCAAATTAAGTTTCAAAATGTACTTCATTAAAGTTGGAGGACTTGTGAATTGATCTTTGCTATTTACATTAAAAGATTTCACTTACCCTCCACAACAGATAACACTTTTCTCACCTTTAAAGCCACACAAAAAAAATAAAGGTCAAAACCCTGAAACCCACCTACTTCTTTGCACCTTAATGAGTTACTCTGCAGTATACTGGCCTGGTTTCATAACTGTGATTTCCAACTTTAACAGATGCACCAAAGTGTGCATAGCTAAAGTGAAACTGAAATCTACATTTACCACAATTCTCCATGGAAAGGACAGCTTTAAAAATACAGTTCAGAACCCAACACATACTTTTAGCTGTAGTTCTTTCACAGCATGGTCCCTATCCATGCATGCCTGTCGATAGGCTTCATAAGCTTTGTTAAGCTGCTCTCCAATGTTTTTATCCATAATTCCCAATGTTGTTTCATCACTGAAAAGATGGTCAAATTAACAGACCTGAAAAGTAATCAGAAGAGAGAAAGCTAAGAAAAAGAAGTATGTAACTTAAAACATACATAAAAACATGACTTGCATTAATATCAAACTCAAGTAATATGTCCCGTGTGTTTGAGCATTAACTTGCACAATAATTTGAACTATAGCTCTGCTCACATCAACATTTAATTGTATGTGCTGGCATAGGTTTAAACAAAAACTAAATAAAAGCAACTTAAATTTGAATCAAAGTCTGGACGTACAAGCATAGTCCAGCTTAACTGTATTGTAATTACAGTGTTTGAGGACTGACACCTATAATTGGTCTATGTCACCATATAGCGCCAGCTTTCTAATTTTAAGATGTTGATTACTCAATTGTAAAGTAACAGAAAGAATTAATAACAATCTCAGCTTTTGGTATTAAACCAAATAAAAAGATAAAAACCCAATAACATTATGTCACATGAACCTATCCTATTCTATGTCATATTTGAAAACAGCAATACAAGAAACACCGCAAGGTGAGTTAAAACATCTACAAATCAGTAATACTAACTAGTAAAAACTATTGAGACTTAGAGTTTTTTCACACAATACTCTCAACTTTTTACACTTTCTAAACAATTTCAGTATCAACTCCTGAAACTACAGCTCATCAACACTGACACATAAGACTAAGCCAGTATTAACTGGTCACAGATTTTAATTTCAAGGCAGAATGAACTTTGCACCACCAGTCCTTTGCTTCTAGTATAATACATGACATGAATTTTAAGATTAAAATTTACCATAATGTAAGTACAGCGGAGGATAGGTGAGTGAAGTCTCAAATAAAAGCAAAAAAGGACCAGCATTAAGAAAAAAATATAGACTAGTAATTCACATCTGCTCTCCTAATATTTAAAGCATGGTTCCCTCATGATACATAACAGGGACAGCACTATCTTTTATCACTTCTTCTGGGATCATGGATAAACTACAGATAAAATTAAAGAAAATGGATTAGAAGAGGATAAACCACAGCAAGAGGCGCATGAAGTAAAGTTGCTTTGGACCTTGGCAAAAATCAGATTGCAGCTTTAAGCTTTTGTTCGCTTTTTCTTGTTCTTGAATATTTTACATATCATAGACTCTTAATACAGAAAGGTAGTTTGACTTTCCTAGGGGGTACGACAGACTACTGTATGGATGTCACAGCTCTTTGTCCCACTAACTTTATTTTAATGAAGTGTGTACACTGCAAAAGCAATTGCCTCTCAGCTCCAGCACGGCTGCATTTCTTAGTGGCAAAGCAAGTTCTGTAACAGCTTGGAAGCACTTAGGAATCCTTGTGCATAACAAGTATTACTGAAATCCAAGTTTATAAATTTTGTCTTAAAGCCCACCATCATTTCATATGAAAGGTTTTTGTTTTCTGAACACCACTTTAGTCGTTTATAATCTCAGGTCCATGCTTACTGTCTCAAAGCATTGTTAGTAATGCAAACTACTTCTCCCCCTTAAAAAGTATCCCTCCTGGAATATTCACTTTAATGTCTGGAGCACCTCTTTAAATAAGTGGGTAGGTTTCCTTTCAACTTCAAATGAAGGACTGTGTTATGTAGTTCAAGGAATAAAGAAAGATACTAAATTGACTGCGTGGGGGGCAACTAAACTGAGGAAGACTATTGTTATTGCTGAAAATGACTTAAAAGTGCACTCTCGCATTCCTTAAAAACTTGCAGAGTACCAAACTTGATTTTGTACTTATCCAAAATTCTCCAGAAGACACTTAACTTGTAACAGTTTACGTAATAAACTGTAATGTCCTGTACATATAGAAAGTAACTTCAAAAACTGTGTGTGATGGGATTTCAAAGACGACGTTCAGCTTCTAGTAGAGGGAATGGAGTTCAGCTCCAGATGATTCATACTCCATAGAAAATGAAGCTATTCTAAATTTAAATCTCAATTTGAAAATTAGTACTTAAAATTTATCCCTAACTTCCAGCCTTTTCTTTACTGATTGAGACTCGGAGTATCAACAAAGAGTTCTGCCCTTGTCTGGACTGCAGGTGGGATCAATTATTTTTGGTACACCATAAAGAACTATAATCCTACGCCTGCTTCTCTACTTGGTATGTAAGAATAAGGAGAATGTTTGATTATAGCCCAAGTTTGAGGCCCCCCCCACCCAGCAAATACTAATTTACTGGTAGCTCCCTAAAATCCAGATTTCATGTAGTAAAAAAGGGGCAATGAAACTCATAATAGTGCAGCTGGACACGAAGATGGAACTGTTACTAGAAGAACTGGTCCTGCATTCACCTATACTCCTAGATATTCATTTCTGCTTCCACCTCCCCCTCCCCCTGCCAGCACAAGCAGCTYTACTGTAAACCGTATCAGTGAACCAACCCAGCTTAAGTAAATGCTAAAGGTATTTTTGCTGTGTTAGTTATAATGTAGATCAGTTCAATGGATTACTTCACACTGCGTGATCACTCCAGCGCCTATGTCATTACACAGGAGCAAGCACAGGAGCAGAAAACATGAGCAAAAGGCAGACAGAACTCCTGTTTTCACTGGCAGTGTTAGCTTTGAAATTATAACACGAAGTCATGGTTATGTAATGTGATTTAGGTCTGCATTGCCACAGAAATGGCTACTTCCTGCCTTCCTCCATCCCTGGCCACGTATTTTTGCCATCTACTTGCACCAGTGTTAGCATTTATATGCTAYGTTGTGAGTTGTGTCAGAGAACTAACTCTCTGCCCTCTCGAAAGAGTTAAGCTGGTGCTAGCTCACTGCAAGGCTGCTGGAGCACTGCTACCAACACAAGGAGGCAGCGGGAACATGAGACTAGCTGTGGGTAGGACTGCAGCAGCCTAGATTTAGATTGGATTAAACTACTCTGTAGTCACACCCCGAGTTCCCTACTGCTGGAATAAATAGATAACATAAGAAGCAGTAATCTCATGTCCAGAACTCCTTGCAATTAGAAAAAATGGCTCCTTTTCCTGCTTCTCCTCCATAGGCATAAACTTTTTTTCAGGGAAATTGCCAACTGTTCCTTGCCATTAACTCTGCTCCCTACATCCAGCTGGGGGGGAGGAATGACGACAAAAAACCCAACCCCCAAACCCCAAAACTCAAATGTCCACACTAATCTAACCAAGCTGGGTTATGCTGCATCGGTACAGCAACTGGAACATCTTCAGCCCAAAGTTCACAACTCTGCTCTTGAGCAGCTGACATTCTAGATGTGTGGTACATCCTCAAAACTCTTCCTAATTATTAGCAGCATATACAGCCAGTACCAATTCAGCATTGCAAAATGGTGTATTCATTCTAACAAGAATGAGAGAGAGAGAGATTAGCTCCAGAGTTTGTCTGATGGGAGAGTCCTGTAAATGCAAAGAGCTCTGAGGGTTGTGTTGCCACAGCTATGGCAATGAGAACCAGAATTTCATCTCTGAGTAAAGATATACTGGAAATACTGGAAAACAACTGCATATGGCACATGCCTTAAGGTAAATGTTTCTGTAAACAAACCAAATGAAACCTGCAGATGCTCTTCAAATGCCTGTTTCAAATGAAAAGCATTTTATTGATATAGGAGGAAAAAAAATACAGCCGCAGCAATACAAATTTTCTGGGAAATTTTTCAAATGCCACCAAAGCCCCAGCACAGAAATTAGCAATGTTCTGCCACCTATGTCCTGGAATCCCAGCACCAGGGATCACTACAAAGACACGTTGTGAGTTTTCACGGTGCCTCAGGAAACACCCTGAATTCTGAAAAAAAGGTTTTAGCTAATCATGTGTATATACAAATTAATTCATAATACACATGCCTACCTCGTGTAGGTTCACATGAGAATATAGATGCCATCCAGAAGCAAGTACTTCTCTACACATTTCTGCTTTCAAAACAGTTTCTTCAGTGGAAATATTTTGTAAGTGACACTGCCATCATCTTGGGACCGGGAAACCTGTTGAAGTGATCATTTGTGAGAGACTGAGAGAGCGCAGTGCACGTTCGATGGGCTTTTTGGTTTTCTAATGGGCAAAATAATTCCTGCTTTGCACTACTGTGAGAAGCGCCAGAACCCCCGTAAGAGCCACTCATGTCAGCACAGCGTTAAAATTCAGAGAGCAGACAGACCCGCCGAGCTCAGGGAAAGACGATGATTATTGGAGAGCGAGGGTTTAACATCCCCCACCCGCTGCTATCGCTGCTGCCGCCAGGAAAGCAATGACAGCTCGCTGCACCGCGCTCGCCGGAGCCGCGAGCGACCGCC
>NW_020450727.1:655464-762383 GCF_003343035.1 Apteryx rowi
CGCCCCGCCGGGGCGAGGCAGCGCGGCCCCCCGTCCTCGCCCAAGGCGTCGCTTGCCCCGGCGCTCCCCGGCCGTGCCCGTCGTGCCTCCGTGACGGGTCCTTGCTGTGCCTGGCTGCAGCCCCCCCCGCCGGCAGGGGCTGCGGTTTGGTGCTGGGGAGCAGCAGCCCTGCCTGACTTCCAGGGGTCCCTTCCTACCTGAGTCTTTTCATGATTCTGCGTGTGATCCTTGTAAATAAAAATGCCTGTATTTATAACATGATTATACTTGTACCTAGCGTATCTCCTTTCTCTCTAAAGCGTCTGATAAGTTATTAATGTGACTTTTTTTTCTGCATTCAGTTATTGCGGAAATAGATTTTTATAGATAAGCTTATAATGGAAGTGCAGTTAATTTCATTTGCTTGCTGCCACAAGCCCTTCTTTCTCTTGGTCGCACGTAGAAGTCTTCCCGAAGGTGTGTATGAGGAAGAGAGTTGATGGGAGAAGTGTGCTTGCGCAAAGTACTGCCACAAAGACAGCAGAAGAGAGGCGTTACAGACTGTGGATTAGCCTCACCTGCCCCCGAGCCCCCGTGAGTGCATCCACATAGTCAGGCTGGGGGGTTTCTTCTGCTAGACCCCAATTTTTCCACGCGCCCGCTCAGAGCAGAGCCTGGATTGCTGCCTTCTGCGTTTCAGCCGCGCAGCCCGGCGCGGCAGGTGCGCGGCTGGGAGCCGGCCTGCGGCCAGGCGCAGCCATGGGCACAGCACGGTGAGCGGAGCCGGGCGCTGTTCGCTGCACTTCCTTGAAAGTTATTTGCATTATGATTTACCTTTCCTGAGAAGTTTTTAACGACTCTTTTGGTCTTTTTTTTTTTTTTTTTAAAGACTAAAGAGACTTGTAGGCAGATAGTTTAATGAGCCAGTAAACGTATTTCCTGGTTAGCTGCTATTAGGAACTTTGGGTGACGTTCCAGCGAACCTGTTAAGGTTCAGAGAGRGCTTCTCCTTTAGCGTGTTCCCGAGAAAGGAGGATTCAATTTCCTCTTTCAGAGACCTTTATCTTAATCTAACAGGCTGTATGAGACACTTAAGTTCAGGTTTCATTTAACTAGGTCTTTATTTGAAAAAAAAAAACCCAAAATCCAAAACACTATTGTTCCTTTTTTAGTTTCTATGTTTTTTATTTTTATCCAGTCCTGCCGAGCAACTCTGTACTTCAAATGGTAATGAAATTTATCCCAGTTAGCAACTGAAATAGAAAAAGCTCTGCAATTTTTGAATTCAGATCAGTGTACATAAATACAATTTAACTGAAACTATATGTAAAAATCGGTGATGTGCAGGAAAAGTACAAATAGGTGCAGCAAACAAATGACAATGAACATGAGCCAACTAAGATTATGGATACCTGGACTTAAATAGAGCCATACATAACATATATACCATCTGTGAAATGGTATAATTACATGTTAGTGCTTTTACAGGAAACAAAAGTTTGTTTATTAAATTCTAGCAATGTACTTAATGTAAATTTGCTGTAAAGGTTTTAGACCTGACAGAGCAAAACTGACAGCCATCTAGGAACATGACTTTGATTTTCAAGTCACGTGCATTATTCTGGTAGTGCTTTGTAGGTAATATCCTTTCACAATATAGCACAAGAGAAGCTGGTCTTTTTTCTATCTTCATTATTTGTTTTTTCTTTTCTGCATTTCCTCCCCAAGTATGATAAAATGTGTGTCACAAGCTTTACAGTAACATATCTTAACGTTCTTAGAAACTCCAGTGCTTTGAATAAATTCTTGTTAAATAGAAAAATAGAAAAATACCTGTGAAAATCGGAGTATAAAATGCATATTCTGTAGCTAACTTGATCTCTAACTTTGATCTTTTAAAGGAAGAGTGGGTTCTGCCCCACTGGTTAGTTATTTTTGTGCTTTTCTTCCTCATCTTGCTTTCTTTTTCTGTTTTTCTGCTTCCCCCTCTTTAGTCTCTGTATCTCCTTCCCTACAACTATTCCAATAAACACTTTCTGCATTTCAGTCCCACATCGATATTTGACATTTTTATGTCATTGTTAAGGCAGAACTGCATTCCTACCTGCAGTCCTCACTGGATAACTGGGAAGAGCAAGCCTATTTCAGTGTAGTTTAATCTGATCTGAGGTTTTAGGAATCTACTAATGTTACGTTTTTTAAAATATGCTTGCAGTGCAGCAGTTGCAAAAAGGCTGTATTTCAGTAAAGGTTTAAATCAATTCTTTTATACAATTTAAGTTTATAAATACCAGTTGGCTTCTACTGACAGGTTAAAATGTTTCTTGAAACTTCCTGGTGCAGCCATACTTTCAGACACTAGGTGGCTCACGTCAGATGTTTAAACCTTTTCCAGAACGAGTGAGCTTTTCCAAAGGAATGTGTGGCACCATTAAGGTGCTGACAAAATCCGTACTACGGCAGGTTGTTACAGGATTTCTCCAAAAGGTTCCCCCCCCCAAAAAAAAAAAAAAAAAGCCTTGAAATGCCTTTCCTGGGTTATGAAAGGAGAATTATGGGTTAATTTAGAATGAATGTTGTATAGTTTCATAGTGAGAAGAAAGAGGAGGCTGAATCTGTTTTTTTTTTTTTTTTTTGTCCCCCAACAGAAAGAATAGTTAGCTGATGAGCCTGTGGAAACTTAAGTATATGCAATGCAAATAAGGTTCGTATTTTGCCTATGGGTTGTAACAGGTAAATCCTGGGTTCGAGAAACTAGCTAAACAATATTTACTCAAAGTGCAGACATGCAGACATGGTGCAGTCTAACCAACATAAAAGCAGTGTTAGTACAATTACAATGTTTGTAGATCATTTTATACTTTTCCTATATATCAGCACACGGAAATTGATAAGTATGATTTACTCATTGTCTTCACACACTGTGGAAACCAAAGGTTTCGATTACCTTGTAAGTAACCTCTTCAAGAGGATTTTTCTTCTGTCAGCTCTTCAGGGACAATTTTTATGTTATCTGAGAGCAGCGTCAACAAGATTATGAAATCCAGTTCTGTGCCTCAGTACGGGTTATGACTAATATTAGCTGGGAACTTCCACTGAGAAATACCCAACTGCAGAACTTCCTTATAGGCAACTGCAAACAGCCAGTTGTTCTCTGTAGCAGCGGCTTAGCAGAAACAGTCTGCAAACTGGCTTTGGAGCCACGCAGCATTCTTTACTTTCATGAGTAATTCCAGTGATTTTTGGAGGCTCACTGTCACGAGCAAATGCTACCCTGCATGAAAAGGGAGCAGGGCATGAACAGGCATGCTTGAGAACAGTGAGCATACTTAGTATGTACCCAACATAATCTTTTTTTTTTTTTTTTAACATGTTGTGAAGAAAAAGCCAGTGTTGCTAGTGAAACCAATAAAAAGTAGCAACAACTTGGTAAAACCAGTGCTATTCCTGCATATAGAATATAGCCTGTGTTACATATAGAGAGTGAAACAAGATGGAGGTTGAAATACTTCTCCTTAGAGAAGAATAACACAAACCCAATGCACTGATTCTGTATTCAAGGGGAGATTGGACAAGCATTTGGAAGAAAGATTCACTGAGGGAAGCTAAAGAGACAGGCAGCATCAATCTCAGGAAATTCCCTGACCTGAAAATAGCTGGCAGCTGGGAGAAAACTCTGAGGAAGTATCACATATGCTTGCCCTGTTCTTACTCTTTCCAGGGCATTGATTTCTAGCCACTGCTGAAGAGAAGATGGGTCTGAACAAATGTGGCATATGTTCTTATGTTAATGACTACAYGCTGATACAAATGTGTAGGAATTTGTCTACATTAAACAATGTCCTGTGAAGGACACAATACCTAGAAGGGTAGGGAACATTACTAATGCAGAAGCTCCAAAAGCTCTTCAACATTCATTTAGAATTATTTTTTATTATTTTAGAACATCCTTTTAGAAGGTAAAACCTTTTGGCAGGTTTATAAAAGAGGATCACTGAATTTTAACTGGTTTTGAAAAGAGGCAGTGTATAGTTTGCCTTTGGCTATTTTTGCAGTTAAGCTTTGATGACCAACAGAGCAGCTGCATAATTTCATGGCTTTCATTGCCAGTAGCCATTTTAACCCATAGTATGCACAAAGCTTAAAAGAGGGTCTGTCTATGTAAATACATGGCATGGCAACCTTCCTATTTGGTGGATTGTAACATGTCTTGAGAAAAAGGCCTCACAAAGACTGGTGGTTGGAGATTTTTTCCATTCTTTAGCTGGTGACAGTATTTAATAGTTCAACTGCAGTTTATTTAGTGCAGGAGCTTTGTACTGGGTCTCCAAATATGCTAGTTAATGTCCCAATCCTATGGGAGTTTGGTGGTTGTGAGCTTGACTAATTAGATTGTGTAAGACAAAGTAAGATGCTCAGATGAGCATTTCTGTAAAACCTACCATGTAGCTTTCCGTAAATCCTTCCACCTTACCTTTGCATTTAAGTTCTATAACCAAGTTAAAAAAAAGTTCATTTATTTTCAAGAAAAATCCGTATTTTTGCTAAACTTTTCACTGAATTTTGTTGATATCTACATACTCCTAAAATAAATCAGCAACTAGGCCTGCTGAATCTTGTAGTAAATCTTTTCCAACTTTAAGCAGGGAAAGCCTGAAGCTGTGTGCAGTGTAGTGGCTCACAATGTGTTGACACTGTGCTTGTTTGCGTACAGCCTCGTTGTCTGTGAAGCTCAGAGGACTCAATGACAGACAGAAATGCAGAACAAATGGTATTTGTTCTTACCTAGCTGTACACAGGAGTTTGTGTTAAAAAAAAGAAAAGGCAAGATAATTCATGTAACTGTGTTCTCAGTTTTAATACAGAAAATAAGTCCCTGGTGATAACTTTGACTTTCTGAAAGAGTTGTCACACACTAATATTTATTCCTGATGAAGTAGGGAAAGAACAACATGATCAATGGATTTGGGCCTTTCTGCATAATTAATGGGAAAACACACACATACACACACACACACACGATGCACACTCACTCACTCACTAGCTCGCTCACTTCGTCTGGCACAACTTCTTATTCACCAGCTGCTAAGCCATTTTCATATCCCTAGCTGCTTCCTCTGAGTGAAAACACACCTGCTCTTCTAGCATTGTATCCATTTATTGTTGGCTTCGTGAAAGCAAAAGACGTAAGAGAATTTTGGCTTGCATCAGAAATCTGAATAGTCATGGGATAACTCAAAACTGCCACGCTCTTATAAAGCTATTATATGTTAATTTTGACTGTACTAATTACCAATTCTCTTTAGTAGATACACACTGAGGGCCTAGAATTACATGTTCTAAATAGAATTTTTGCTCACATTATTTCCTGTCTTTACCATTTGGGAATGCACTTATTATTTCACTAGGTTTTGGCCATTTCTGTAGTGTTATCACATACCTGCCAGCATTCTTAAGTTGCATTGCAATCAGCTTATCGTGTATTAAATTAAATGGGAGAATTCTAGGCAGAACTGAAAAATCATTCCCAGCAACAGTGAGTAACGACTGCATTTCACATTGCAAAAGGGAGAACAGGCAAAGAAAACATTAAAGAAAGACAGCTGTTAGTATGGGGAATAAAACCAGGAAAGAAAAAAGTAATAGATGCCAGATTAGTAAGGAATGAGAAAATGAAGTACCAGAGACCCTCCTTCCCTTGTTGAAAAAAGAAACAATCAATCAAACAAACAAAAGAAAAAAAGGGGTGTGTGTGGAAACTCAATAGTGTGGAATAACTTGCTATTTGCTGAAAGAAACCYCTAAAACTGACCTGAGAGGAAACTGTCAGATGATCTTTCTCAGCTTCTTTCATTAGAGATTTCAAGAATTGTCTCCTGACACTAAACAGCCATTACAGTGTTCCCTGTTTGCATATTAGAAGATTTCTTGAGATCCACCTGAGTCTGTCCATATGGAAATTTGGGATGTCTGGTGCTTCTACCTTTCCACCCATATGCTGAAGTACAGCCAAATTGATAGCTGTCTCTAAAGCCCTGTTTGGGAAGATTTGATCTGTACTATGGCCTGGAACTTCTAGAAATGATCTGAAATTTCTTCTCTGAACTTTTCAGAGACAATGGGCTGATAAGCTATTGTTCTACTCCAACCAACCCCCGATACACATATATGTTCCAGGCCATCTACTGCTACTCACAGATCTTAATGCATCGGTTAAAACTCAAGGATTCCCTCTCCTTGTGGAGGCTGGGACAGAATCCATCACTGTATTTGTATGTGAGGAACCAGGCAGAGGTTAAGGGCAAGCAATGACTGGAAAAACTCTGTTACAAAGGAATTGTTACTAGTTACTGTAACCAATATAGTAACCAACAGGTTACTGTGCCAGTCCTGATTGCTGGTCATTTTCTAATATTTATGGTCTTCTACAGACATTAATTCATCCTCACAACACTCTAGAAATCTAATAGGTGCTTTTCCTTGACAGACAGTAGAGTAGCTAAAGAGTAGAATCTTGAAAGGCATTTCGGGTTATGGTAATACCGCTGCTTCATGGAACGTACAGCCACCAGTCCGTAACCTTCTTTCCTACAGCGTATGGGGCCAGCAGGGAAGGAATGCTTTATATAGAGCAAGGTCTCTAGGTAATACTATGTAGTTCAGAATACTCTCTAGTCATCACTCTTGAAGATGAAGATACCACTTTACATGGAGTAATTCAGGCAGATCATAGAGATGATAATTCTCCAGTCTCCTGGCTACACTGATCACTGGCTTCCAGCTTCCATTCTAAAGAATGGTTGCATGCTTTATGGCACAGGCAAGGTAGGCAGTAGGACATTCCCACTTTGCTGCTTTTGATAATCAACTTTTCTGAGTGATTTTCTGTTTTACTGGTGCATAGAACCAGCCCTCTGAAGATATCCTTGCCAAAGGCAGCATCAGCTTTACCTAAACCATTTCTAACATATGTTTGCCTGTTTTGAAGAGCTATATTGGTGATAAAGATTTCACAGCCTCCCAAGGGACCTTCTGTTCTTCCTTACAGATTGTTTTCTAAACCTCTAATTATTCTTCAGTTGAACCACACTTTCCACAAGGTACAATGAACAAACTGGACAACATGCTCCAGCTGAGATTTTGCAGCATTTGTCTTCAACAAATGCATGCTGACTATTTTATATCCTTAAAGCAGGATAAAAGCTTAAGCTTTTATACAGAACTCGTTCAATTATTTGTTCCAGTATTTTTCTCAGAATGGAAGTAAAGCAGATTGGTATGTAATTCTCTGGTGTCTCCTTTTCTCTCATGTTAAAGATAAAGATGATGTCTGCCCCTTTTCATTCTTCTGTAAGCTCATCTGTGCTCCAGAAGTTCTCAAGAAAAACTGCTAATGGCTCTGAGACATCATCATCCAGTTTTCTAAGAGAAATTTCATCAAGCCCAGCTGGTTTGAAAATATTTATCTAAGTCTGAATTCTCTCTCCTTTGTCACTGTCACTGATATTTTATCTACCTGATTGAGGTTGACCCGTCTCATGAAGAAAGAAGGTAAAAAAGGTACTAGACTTTTCAACATCATCTCTAGTTGTTTCTCTCCACTGGGTAGCAGATCACTCTTTCCCTTGTCTTTGTCTTGCTACAGAGATATTTACAGAATACATCCTCTTTTTTGCTGCCTTGCTACTTATTCCATTTTGTGCCTTGACATTTCTGATTTTGCCATCTTTTTTACATCCTTATTCTTTTATACTACTCAGTAGTTTGACTAAGGGCATAGAAAGCAGAAACTTTATTGAACTTCAGGTAGTTAAAAAAAACCCTCGCTGTTATTTAGCATGCTGGGATTTTTTTACCACATTTCTTATTTTGTCCCTTGCCTTGAGATGGTTTGCACTCATCTCCTTTTTTTCTAAAGGAGCTGGAAAATCTCTTAAACTCCTTGGTTCGTTTTTTCAAGGATCATAATGCTGCCTGCGTATAGGATATATGCACTTATGTGTCTGTATAGCTCTGTCCCTGAGTGATTTGCCAAAAGTCACACTGTATGTTTGTGTTAGAGCTGGGTCTAAAGCACTGAAATATCCTGCTCACATTAATGGCTTCTGATCCCTCTCTAATTTATGATCTGATTAGAGCAGGATTATTTGCTTACTATCGAATTTGTGTAGGTTTATTTTATGCTAGCAAATTGCCTTACTTATCAGTCCTTCTTTGAGTGGTTATATACTCTTCATTGTCCTTGTTTTTTCTGCATTGTCTTTAAAAAAAAAGAAAGAAAGAAAGAAAAAAAGAGTTTCAGTATGTATTTTTCCCATCTGGTTAGTCCAGCACTCTTCTTAATTAGTAAAATGCCATCCTGTCAGATTCTCTCCTGCCAGGAAGTCATTCAGCTACCAAATCACTTCTTCACCTCCATCATATATTTTAACATTTGAAAACAGCAAAACTGTAACATATCACATTCTTCCATAACAGAAAAAAGCAAAACCAACTACAGCAATGCTAATTAACTGTAGTTTAGCATTAGTTTGAATTTAAACCAGGCCTCTTGAGACTTCAGAGCATGTACTCCGAGTGTCATAAAATATGTAACAACACTTCTTCTCAATTAACATTCATTTATTTGGGAACAATAAAAAGCAGCAACAAATAGACACAACCTGTTCCTTACTCTTTCCCTGCTAYTTTGTGCTCTGCCCAGCCTGCTTTCCCTGCTTATTATTCCGAAGGCCAGCTCCTTCTTATATCTGGGCAATACCAAACTAGACAAAGTATCATTATATTCCCTTTCTTGAGGGGGTTTCTTAAGCCTCTTTTTTTTCCATTATAAAGCCACTTAAAGACAATGTATTGTCTATTAAATCATAAATCTTGTGTTTGACTTTATCAATTGTGTTACAAAARCATAATTAGTGTGTTTCTATTCCATTGTATCAAATGGCATTTCAGCCATTTAAGATTACTGGATGACTTAATTAAAATTTTTTTAAATCCTTATCATATCAATAGAAATATTTAAATCAGTCGTATGCCATAATACTGATTATAAACAACAAGATTAACAAATGTTGAGATTAAGTATTCTTTCAAAAAATGGACAGGCTCAAGCAAAAGCCTGAACTACATGTGTAGTTAGAATATAAAAATATATTTGAATGGTTTGTAAGCAATTAGCAAACATAGGAGAAAAATATGAAGCTACAAACCTTCACGGACAATTTTTGTAGAATTTTCTAAAGACGAATTCAATAGAAAATTATTCTGTGTATTCAAGTAATTTAATAGAGATTATATTTTTCTACCTTTGTTAATTTTTTTTGTAACTGCTGAAGAATTTATAACAGATATCTGTTTCTGTAAGTTCTGTGGGACTTTTTGTTTTTACATGGAAGTAATTTGAAAAGAAATACTATCTATAATTCACGAATTGGATGTTTCCATTAAAATTCTGATTTCTGCTGTATTCTCACTCCTCTGTGGGGTGGACTTTGCTGTTTTCTGGCTGTCTGGCAAGTGTGTCGAGGTGAGGTTTAAAGAAAATGGAGCACAGGTAGGAAGGGTGAAGTAAACTGCCTTCTGTGCCTACAACTCTCTTCCTCAGTCATCCATGTGTAGTTACGACTGGAGATCAAACCTCTGAGTCAGTAGAGACCTTCCTGTGGCGGGCGAAGGGTAGCAAGCAGAGAACAAGACCAGGTGACTGTGGCTTAGCACTGCGGACTGCTGATTTTGTAGACATGACTGTTCCAAAATGTGAGAAAGCTGGACAAACTCACTGTTTAGACCTACCACATTTTAGACTTTAACACTAGGAACCCGTCAGAGGATGAAGGCAAGTATGTTTTTTCTTCTACAGTATGCTGTCACCAGAGCTTTATTTTCAGCAGTTTGTGAAGAGTTTTGTGCTAATTCAATGATAGGAATTCTCTCTGAGTCAAGGACATGAGCATAGTGTGCAGCCAGGCTATGGTGTAATGCAAATGTAAGGCAAAACTTAATGATAGCTCACTATAATTCTTACCTATGCTTCAACCCCAACTAAAGAAACTAAAGATGTTGCAGCATCACTTTGGTAACTGAGTAAAGCTTGCTTCTTGCTTCCAATAGTGTAACCATGTAAGGTGTGGGCATTTCAGCCAGTAGGCAGATACCTTGGGGATTTTTCTAGGTTCCCTAAAGCTCTGCCTAGCTTACTTACACTGTTCTCTCAACCTGGAGCAACTCCAAGAAATGAATATAGCAAACCCAGTATTTAAGAATATGGAACACCCCACCCTCCCACCCCCCTAATGGGTCTTTATTAATCACTGTCTCTTTGGACAGCATTTTGCCTCTGTAAGTGTTTGTCAGATTTGTGCCCCAGGCATGCATACTTGAGAAATACAGTTTTATTTGGGCATTGAATAACATAATACATCTCATTAGTAGTAAGTTCCTTTCTTATGACAGAACATAAGATTTATTAAACATGACTGTTGGGTTCATTCAATGTCTAAACAGGACTTCACTACAAATCCCAATCTACTTTAACAGACATACAGTAAAATGCCATGGGCAATACCTCAGAATATCATTAGGAATAGTGATAATAAACAGTGATAATGAATCTCTTGGCCTCTTTTATATTAAAAGAAATGAGAGCATAATGTCTCACACTGCAGAAAAAAACACTAGTTGACAAGAGGTTAAGACTCGTATACAGTATAATGAAAAAGGTTAATTATGGAGAGATGTCAGACACCATTTATTTCATTTATAACAGTAATGTTCTGTTACATTATAAATCCAGCTTTCACTCCTATTCCTATCTTCAGCAGCCAATATTAATATGCAAAATGTCTTAGGAATGGTCCTGTATATTGGGAATTTTTTTGCCAACAAAGCTGAGGAATGATAGGTAAAACTTCCTTTCAGCCAGACACTGTCTGACTTTGTCTTTCATCATGCATTGGTCTTTCTGTTTGCTCTTTCTCCCCAAGAATCCTTTCAGTTCTGTCTAGATCCTCCTGTCTTCATCCTCTGCTGCTCCTGCTTCTAAGAGTTCCTCAGTTTTCGCTCTCCCTTTGCCCAGACTCCAATTCTCTTTAACTCACCTGCTCCTTCCTATCTTGCTTCTCACACTCCAGAAGCCTCCCAGCTTCTACTGCCAGMTTCTACTGCCACCACCTCTTTTCCCAGTTAGCTACTTCTTCATGCTGGTTTGCATATGTTTCTGTATTCCACCATGATAAACACCAGCCCCAGAGCCTGGCAGCATAAAGAACCTTCCCCAGTGCTTGAGATAAGGAGGCAGGATTTTTTTCTCCTTTTGCTGCCTTAATATCTCAGTAGAGAAATACAGGAAATAGAAAATGGAAAAGCAGTAGTATGGAAAAAGTAGTATGAAAAGCAGAAATTTACCTGTCTTTAAAGAGATATCCAAAGAAGAAGGAAAATGAGGTGGGATGACAGGAGTTACAGCACGGTTGTACAGTTACAGTCTGCTGTAGTAGGTGCATACTGAGATATCTGTGGCAAGATCATCTGCACCTACATGATGAATCTGTGTTTTCAAGTAGCAACCTGGAAGRAGCCTCTTTGACTCATGTTGTCTTGCTGTAGACAGCAAGCTTTGAGTTATTTCTAAAGAGCAGCTGCAGTGGTAATAAGACATCCTATTTGCTAAGATATAGGCTTACTCATAAATGTAAGGGTAACAAATGACAAATTAAAAGAGAAGATGCTTCAAACAAATTCTGCATAGGTTCTAGCCTGCATAATGCTAGTTACGTCTCTGGCTATCCTTACCTTTCTGCTGCCATGCAAATTTCCCACTGTCCCATCTCGCCCCCCTCTATAACTTTCAGGGTTATTTGCATATTGAACCTTTATTTAAATCCACTCATCATTCAGAGCATATTAAATGGGGCATTTAACTAAATTGTTCTTGTTGTTTAAACCAGTAAATTTTCAAAACCAATTGCATCGAAAGCAAACATCTTCTATCTACATTCTTTGGATATCTGAATACCTTACAAATGCCAGGCTAGCAGTGGGATTGATGAATATACAATGTTTATATTACCAGATCTATTTCTTTTATGAGATTTATTTCTCTTCCTTATTTCCACCCCTATTCCATTTTGACATCTGAATGTGATTGACATTAGGCTAATGCAAGAAGAAAAAACAACCTTGACTAGGATCGATTGAACTGCTTCTGGGAAAACAGGAACTGACTTGAACTTCTTTTTTTGATTTAAAAATATGGCATTTACCTGAAGCTTATCCAGCTCTTTTGGGTCTGTTCCCATCTGTGCTGCAGGTACCATTTCCTTATTATTTTTTCCTTTTCTTTTGTTAACACTTGAAGATGAACATACAGACATTGCTAGTAAGCATATCTCAGCTAGCAGTTACATAGATAATACAAGAGGAAAAATAGGTTACTGGAGGATATAAAAGCACTGAACAGATTTGAAATGCTGTCAAATACAAAAGGTGTTTTGGGACATCTGTTAAAAATGCTGTCCTTTTATGACTTTCAATTTCATATTCTTTTTTATATGTGTGTATAATAAAACAGCATGATTCATTAAATACTTAGTTTAGCATCTGGGTTTACTGTATGTTTTTGAGTATTGAAACTATAGAGTTTCCACCTTAACAGTTTCTTCTTATGATGTACTTTCAACAGAACATTGCAGATGGTGCTCTTTGATTGCTCACAAAATTTCAGGTGTGTACTGTGCTTCCCTAATAATTCTCTCAATTAATCTAATAGATTCCAAGAATGTTTGTCAGGGCATTGAGGTAAAGGTAAATTTACAGATGGAACACAAGGTTATTTAAGGATAACTAATAATAGGATTAAGTAAGTTTTGTGCGTGTGGAAGGTATTCTCAGATTAATCGGATTTTAAATCGATACAGACTTGTAACTTGGATTGTCTCTCCTCCATACATAATTACACAGATCAATCCTTTCGCATTCACAATCCCATAACTTCCATTTGGCAACTTAAGTGCAAAAAGAAAGTATACAGGAGGTGGAAGCAGGGGCGGGCTATCAAGGAGGAATACAGAAGCATTGCCTGGGCATGCTGTGATGGAATTAGGAAGAGCAAAGCTTAACTAGAATTGAAACTGGGAAGGGGTACAGAGCAAAAGGAAAGGCTTTGCAGGTGCATTGGCAGCAAAGGAAGACTTAGGAAAATGTTGCCCTTTGATGAAGGGCAGCAATCTAATGGTGAATGACATGGAAAAGGCTGAGGTATTCAATACCCTCAAATACCCTTTGCCCTCTGTCTTTATTGGCAAGGTCTGCTCTCAGGCCTCCCAGAACTCTGTTTCTAAGCAAAGTTTGGGGGAGAGAGTTACTGTCCATAGTAGAGGACAGAGTTAGGATCAACTTGAGTAAACTGGGCATGTGTAAGTTGGGATTCATCTGATGGTGCTGAAGGAGCTGGTTGTTGTCAGTGTGAGGCCTCTAACTCCTTTGAAAGTTGTGATGATTAGAGAGGAGCCCTGTTGCCTGGGAAAAAGGCAAAAATTATGCCCATCTTCAAAAAAGGCAAGAAGTAGGATGCGGTGAACTACAGACCTGCATTCCTATCCAAAGTATAGGAGCGAGGTTTTTATGAACATGTCATTTGTAAAGAGATAGGACGATTTATTATAAACCATAAATTTTCGTAAGAGTCTTTCTCTATTAATTATAACCTTTGAGTAAACAGGTTTGGGTTCTTGTTTTTCTTTCTATCATGCTTCTTCCTGCAGAAGCTCCTTTGAAAATATCTCCACACAACAGCTGATTCCATACACAGTCTTCTCCGCAGAATATTGATGGCCTGTGACTACAAATTGAGGACTACTAAGTAAGCATCATGTTTGATATAACTTGACCTTTGAACTACAGAATCAACTCCTGGCATTGGTCAGTAAGTCATTTGCCAGGTCTAGAAGAAAGTCATAAAATTTAATTTTGGAATTTGACTAAATATTTACAGAGTGGAGCTAGCAAGGAGAGAGAGTAGGTGCTATTTCAGTTTAAAAGAGTGATATTTTTTACTTTTATTTAAAAGTGATAGGACTTGTCTCCTTTTCTTCATTCCTCTTTCCTCTTCACCAACCACTCAATGGTAGAGCAGCATCTGCAACCTCAGTTTAGCTTCCTTTTCTTTTCACAATAGTCTGTGACGTTTTTCTTCAGAGCTAAGACAGCCTGGGTCTTGCTAAGGTGAGTCATGGTGATCTTCATATTGTTTTGAACTTGATGACACCTTAAATTAATCTATTTTCCTTTAATCTCTTTGAACTGGTATTCTAATCTACTCAAAGCTAGATATTTTTTACCAAAAGCCTTCATTATTGCTCTCCGGCCCAAGCAGCAAGCCAGTGTTTGAGACCTTGCATTTGTTATATGAATGAGTTGTTATACAAACAACTGTTGTTATATGTTGTTATATGAATGAGTTAATGGTTTAAAATTATTTTTTGTTTATTAGGCAACAAAAAGTCTTTTTCTCAGTGAATACTGTATAAATAAACAACAACAGACAGTTCTTTGCTAACAATTTCTGTGTCTGACTTCTCAGTTACTCCTGCTTCCGAAGGGAGCTGCCTTGACTCCCTTCTAAGGTCTAGCACATGACTGTCCAGCTCCTTGATGGGCCTCTTTTGCTGTTTTTAAAATTTGCAGCCACTCCGAAGAGGAACCTTCGCTCATGGCATTGCTGTTCATCAGAACTGTGTGCAGTCTAGTGCCATTTGTTGCTATTACAGTTTTCAATCATCTCATTAAAATACTTCTTTCAACTAGGATAGCCAAGAATTACCTGTCTCTAATGAGGTTTCTGATTCCTTGCAGATTGAACACGTGCTTGATGGCTTTATACTTTCCAGTATAAATATATCCTAAACTTTTCTAGTGCACTGAAACATGCATAGGCTCCACTTCCCCCACAGTTAACACAGAACTTCTTTGTTCCTTTTTGCTTCTTCTGTTTCTTCCTAGTCCTGTAATTTGATATGCAGCTGTAGACCAGTACAATCCCTGCTTTGTACCATATTCTGTCCTAACTCTTACTACATTCACTGCTTTCTTTGCCTATGCCCAGTGGTCCAATACGGATGATAGCATCTTCTGGTGACATCGTGAGAGAAAGATCTGTGTTTTAATCACATGGAAATCAAAATGTCCTGCTTCTCTTCCCTATTTGCTCTTGACCTTTTAGCCTTCTCAAAAATAGGCAGTTTGTACCAAGATCCCTCACTATCATTATCATCCAACCTGCATCGTCTTTGCTAGCAGGGAAACCTTCATGCAAAGGGCTTTCTGACTTGCTCGGATATTTTCCCCTGTGCCAGTGAAGCCTACTCAGAAGAAGCCTGAGCAAAATAGTGCTATAAATAACTGTCCAAGTTAGAATGATTGACTTCAGAAGGCAGCTGATAATGCTGTTATAAATTCATAGTCTGATAAGTTTCCCTGCTATGCGTGAACTCTTACTGAGCATAATTGTTAAGGTGCTTTTGAAAACATTTCCTTTATCCTCATCAAGCCTCAGATTCATCTGTTAAATATGGATAATACTGTAGAGAGAATTTGGCATTTCATGTTATAATTTCTTCTCACTTAATACACTAATTCATCATATCAGTTTTTATTTGACATTTAGAGAACTTTTTTGTTATTTGCAAATACTTTTTTATGCAAATTGTAATAAAGGCTCTTACTGATTATTCATGACATCCCCTTGGATACTGCTGTTATTTCAGCTACCTACTCTTGAAGCCAAATTAGTTATTTAGAAGACATGGGGACTGTGACATTAATTAAAATATTAAACACTCAAGTTGTATCAAAGTGCTTGATCCTATGATCTTTTTCAAGTGAGACATTTATTTATATGGCTAAGCTAAATGTAAAGAAAGAATACTACATTTACAAACTGTGAACAATACATACATATATGTATTTAGAAGAGAAAAACACATGGATTGTAAAACATATGGTATTCTCTTTCACCTCATCTGTCATTCACTAGATTCTGCTTGTAATGTTTAAATTTTATGTATCAATTTTTCTTCAGCTTCAATGAACTAGAGGTTTTTAGGGTCCTCTGTATTAGAATAGTCACAAAGAATATTTTACAACAGCATTTGCATATTCTAACCCAGGTAGCTCTGACGTGTATCARTATTTCAGACAGAGACCATCTCCTTTCCTATTTGAAATTATACTGGGCATATGAATCTTACTCAGCTTCCCTGAAACTTCTGTGCAGCTGCAGCAGTATTCATTTTTTCAGGTGAAAAAGTAATATTAGAAAAGCATTGTAGAGATTTGAGTGCCCTTTTAATGTGATTTCTACAACTGGAAATAGAATGAATCATTCACTGTACACTGTATTATGGTAAACTCTGAATGAAACAATTAATAGGTGATTTATTTGATTCGTCCCAAAAGTGAAAGTTTGTTGGGAAGGTTAAGGAGAGTTTTCAGATTTGAATTTAGTAAAAATGGCCAATAGACTTTAGCTGTCAAAAATTCCTGACTGATACCATATAGAAATATCAAAGCTGTCTTTAGGCAGCTGTTTTTTGTTTTGCTTCGTTTTTCTCTCAGACTAACACTGTGGTTTAGAGGCAGCGAGTGTTTGAAAGAATGTTACCAACATCCCAAATGGACATTTTTCACCAGAAATCATCCAGAGTGTGCATGAATACAGTGGGAAGTCAGATGTTGTGTGGATATATACTGAAAAGAATTTCTGCAGAAAGAGGTGTGAAAGAAAGAAAATCTGTAACACAGATCTATTTACCTGAAGGCAATAATTAATAGAGAAAGACTGTTATAAACCATAGATTTTCATAAGAAACTGTCCTATTTCTTCAGAAACTGCATGTCTATATACTTCGTATGGGAAAACAAGATAACATCTTGAATACCAGAAAAAAAAAAAAAGAACCGAGGTCCTATAAGATACAAGAATAAAAGGGTTCCATCTCTGACAAAAGGAGAGAAGAAAAGATGAAAAGAAATGATGTATGATTTGGGGATGGAAAAGTGTCTTATGGTCAGGGTCCTTTTTTTCCCAGTGAGGTGTTCGGGTCAGGCCAAAATAACCATCTCTCCTGGCATTTCTCTTGATATGATAAATGCTGCAGGATCTTTCCTCATTTCTTCCACAGCACGCATCCTACGGRCTAATCCAGACTCCTCTGGGGCAGAGCTGGTGTATGGGCTGCCAGATGACTAACTCTGTTCTAGAGTACAAAATGCAGGTTACTTTCACTTTACAGCAGGAAGAAAGCCTTTATAGCGAAGTGTTTTATATATGTTCTATCAGCATGCCTGTTTTTAATCTGAGTTTCTCTCTTTTCTCTCAAAAAAATCTAGATTTTAGATCACGAGTCTTGAATTGTTTTGAACTCAACAAACAGAAGCATCTTTGCAGTGGTATGTTGCAGCTTAAGATAACGTCATGTTTGGACCACCAAGGAGAAATAGAGGGGGAAATGTCATGCCTATCCCACAGCACTCATTTAAAGCAACTGAGGTCAGTTCTCAACTGAGAACTGAGGTAACTGAGGTGTTTCTCAAGTACTGCCTGAGGGCAGGGGAAATTCAGGGAAAGCTGGCTGACCAGAGGTACTTGCAGCATCTGGGGAATACTGGTTTCTAATATTATTTTCCCAATGCTTTAAAGGCAGTTAGTCTTTCAAGAGTTAAAATTCCAGCAAGATTTTTGCTAGTTCTTGTTAATGTGGTTTCTCTCTGACTTTACAGTGATGACCATTCATAGAGTCATCTAGAAGCCTGTTACCACTTCTAGAATGTGTCTTACAGAATGAATAATATAAATTAATACATTTTCATTCTCCCAGAACTGCAGAAATCTGGGTACAACTTATTAGATACAGTATATAAAACTGCAAAACTTTGTATTCTTTGGTACTGTGGCACTATCGTTTGTGCTATTGGATATAAAATTTCTAGTTACATTTCCTGTTTAGAGGCAGTTTAAAGTTCCAGAATGCTAGATGGGTGCTTTTTTTAGCCTTACAATCATAAATAGTAAGCAGCAGTACAACAATCAGTAACGAGTTTCTATTTTTTTTCCTTGAAATAACAGCTATTGAAATATCAGTATCTATTTATTTGATTTGTTCATCTGCATCTCTACAGATCGTAGATGTTGTTGACCTCTTTATTTTACTTATTGGATGGCAGTCACAACTGCTTTTCTGCCCACTTGCTCTGTATTCATGTATTTCAAACTGATTTTTAAGTGGCCCTCATGGCCTTGATTTATATGGTCATTTAATAGACTTTAAGCATTTACATCAAAACCATTTTCCCCGCTCCTGTTTTAAACAAATAGAAATAAAATATTCTTCCTCAGTTAATTCTGATTCAAGCATTCCTATGATTTTCTGTGTAGTTCCACAGGATAGATTTTGCAGGAAATTTTCCTCTGTGCATCAAATTTTTTGAGACACACAGGCTTGAAACAAAGAACAGAACAGATTGAGTGAACTCTCAGGTTCGTATTTTCTCCCCCARGGGTGGGGATGGAAACCAAGCAGACCTGGCCAAAAAGGTGAGATACGATGAAGAGAAGGGATTCATCTCTTTAGCATTRCACTTCGAATCACAGGATAATTCATGTTGGAAGAGACATCTGGAGATCATTTAGTCCAACCTCATGCTCAAAGCTGGGTCAGCTTCAAAGTTAGATCAGGTTCTTCAGGGACTCATCCAGMTGAGTTTCAAAAATCTCCAAAGCAGCCCATTCCAGTGCTAAACCGCTTTCATGGTGAAAACTTTTTCTTTTCCCCCTTATATTCAATTGGAATTTCTTGTATTGCCACTTGTGACCATTGTCTCTTGTCCTTCCACCGTGCACTTCTGAGGAGAATCTGAACCTGTTTTCTCTATGACCTCCTTTTAAATAGTGTCTTTAAGACTGGGATTAGATCTCCCTTAGGTTTCTGTTCTTCAGGCTAAGCAAAACAAGTTCTCTCAGCTTTTCCTTGCACTTCATGCGCTGCAACCTTCCAACCATCTTGGTGGCCCTTCTCTGGACTTGTTCCAGTTTGTTGATATCTCTCACACAGGAGGTGGGGGGGAGCTTTAAATGGAGACTGTTTTCCAGGTACAGCCTCATGAGTGCAGAATAGAAGAGGAAAAATCACTTCCCTTGACCTGCGAGCTATGCTCTTGCTAATGCAGCCCACCATCGCCACAAATGCACACTGCTGACTCACGTTCAACTTGTCCACCAGGACCGCAGGTCCTTTTCTGCATAGATGCTATCTAGCCAATTGGTCTCCTAGTCTTCCTCTCCCCTACCCCAACTTCTCCCTCCCTTTCCCCATAACCTTTCAGTCAGGTGGTTTTGCTTTTTTTGTCAGGGACTGTCTGCTGGTTCTGTAAATGCTAARCTTATCCTGTATCTGCTCTCTCTGCTGTAAAACTTTCTGTTCAGCCCATGGGTTGTGAAGGGCTGCAAGGCCCATATATTTTGTTCTTCCCTGGTGAATCCTCCAAAAGCTGCTGGTCTTAAGGAGCTTAGCCACGTCCCCAAAGAAGAAGTGGGAACCTCCAAGTTCTCATGAAGAAATATATCAAAAAGTTCTGCAGGTGTAAAATTTATTTTTAATGTAAGCAGATCAGCAAGGAAATAATTTGGGGTATAAAATTTATTTCGTTAGTTTCTAAAAATAGTCCTTGGTTTCTCCTTTCACAATTCACATTGTATGTATTTCATATATGTAGCTTCTAAAAGGGTTTAGGAAATTCATCTGAGGAATTTTATAGGAAATATAATCAGCACACCATGAAAACTTTCAAAATAAATTTAGTTATCAGTAGTAAAATGGGAACAGTGAAAACATTATAGGAATAAGAGAGTTCCAGGTTGCAGTGGTAGAAAAGGAGCAGAAAGGCTATCGAACTAATTGTGTAATAAGTTATTAAAAGAACTGCTATGGTGACAGATGGAAATAAACACTGCTGCATGAATAATAATCATGCTTTTCCCTACCAAAAGATCAAATCTAGACATTCTGCCTGAATTAATTTTCCTTTAAATTAAGAGAAAAAAACAAACAGAAAACAAAAGAACTCATGAAAGCCCTGCACGTTTCCTCTGTAATATGCTATATTAACTTTCCCTCAAAAAAATGGAAGCTATCTTTGTGTAGAAAAGATTAGAAATGTAAATGTATCCCACATAAAAAGCAGAGAGAAATACATCATTACTGCAGTAAAATTTTGAAGAATGATTGCAGCTAAAAAAAAACCTACAAAAAAAGAACTGTCCAAAAATGGATTCCTCGCAAGAAATTAATTACAAGAAACAGAAGTACATTCCCCATTGAAATTATGATCATATGAAAATAGAAGCTGATACTGATACTTTTATGGTATACTAGCACATACTAGCACTCCTCCTCTATCTGTATAAATAAATGACCCTACTTTTCTTACGCTCTTCCTCTCTTTGCAGTTTTTTCAAATCAAGTTAGGATTTTCAGGACAGCCATTATAATTTTTCTGTGTATTTGTACTGTATTTGAGCTGTCAAACTGTCTGGGACCTCTAATGTGCTACCATAACAGAAATAAGAACAGAAGTAGTAATCACACTAACGAAATAGGGGGTTGATTCTGTAATTTGCCGAAAGTGTAATTCACATTGATTCTGAAATAAGTTATGCAAAGTAATGACTGCAGGGTTAGGGATGGTGCTTAGAATCTCTCTGTCAGCACGTGTTTTCCAGCTGCCGAGCTCTATGTGTTGCTTATCTTAGGCTGTTAGGCTGTAAACTCTCTGAAGCAGGAAATTTTTTATGTTGTATTTTGTAAAGCACTAAGAATATTCTTTGGCCTAAATGAATAATGAGTTTTAAAATAGAAACATGTCACTCAGCCATTGGCTATCAGAGACACTCACTGGTTTTGTTTATATTGTTAGGTGGTTCAACTCTGATTTGTTGTATTGTTAAGTCTTCAAGCCTATGAGGTTAAACACCTGAAATTATTTTAGTTTCTGAATCAAGCAAAGTTAGTCTTATTGCGAAGAGCAGGTATTTCATGTACTCAGAGGTCTGAAACAATTCTGTGTCTTTACTAAGTAATTAGCATGCTTTTACTTAAGTGTAGCATATGGCAGGCATACTTGTAAACATAACCGAAGATGCCCTTTTTATTGCTGAGTTCTGAACTGAGCTATAATTCCATCTATGTATATTATTTTTATATGATAGCCATTATAATCACATTGATATTTTAATATTAGCTATGATAATACCAATGATTTGAATTTGTCTGGAAAATTTTGTCAGTTATAGCTTGTGTTCAGCTGGAGGCACGTACTCACGCAAGTTCAGGTTGGGCAACACAGTTCTCTGACCATGCAGCCGGTGTAAAAGGCTTCCCTGAGCAGTGGGCCACCGGATGAGGTTCATGTGGGCTTCACTTTCAGGTCAGGAAGTGAGTGAGGGGCTTTTTTGGAAGTACGCCCGAAGAACAGTCACGCATTAGAAATCCAGGTGAGAACAGCTCTGGGGMTAGACTAACTGAGAACTGAATCCAGTACGTGTAACTGACCCTCGGGGGAAATTCAGCACTGTGTCGACTGTCAGCTGAGACCTGGGCACTAAACTGTCAGAAGCAGGTACTGAATAGGGTATAAATTACTTGCACTACTCTTCCTCTCTAATGCAAGTTTTATTTAGAAAGCAGCATGGAAGTCTCACATTACTTTTGTGCATTGTAAGGTTCAAATGACAAGTTTGTTATTCAGCAGCTCTTACTTCAGTGAGTTTTTCTGAAGAAAAAAGCAAGCTGTCTTGAAAAAGGTTCAATTAGGTAGCCTAACAGAGATTTATGGGTAATTTTTGTAAACAGCTAGAAGTGTCACAGATATAATTTTGAGAAACCTAGAGCTTGAATTCAATATAAGGTCATAGCATCACCAAAGGCTACAGATAAAGAATCTTTTTTTTAAATAGAAAAAGTCTTCATTACTACCCAACACCAGAATTAACTTTCCATGTGACCGTTTAACAATATTTTTCCCCCTCCTCTTCCCCTTCTCCTGCCTTTTCTTTTGCTGATGTTTCCTGCTTAAGCTCTCAATTTAATTTAGGTAGATAATTCTTCAGTACCARATAAATCTTTCTGCCTGTACTGCAATGTGTTTTACACAACTCTGGCACAATACAAATGATAAATGATAGCATCATCTTTCAGTGAATACCAGACTTCTATTTTGTATACATAGTGCAAATTAGCATTTATCTAGATTATATATTAAATTCAAAGAGAAAAAATATACTTTTAAATAGGCCTGGGCCAGAGACAAGTAGCTACTTTACAAAGTAAAGAGAGAAGCCAGCTCTTGCACCTGCAGTAGCTCTAGAACATAAACTGTTTTGCCTTGGCTCCAGGTTCTCTAAGCAAATCTTTGACTATAGGTATGAAAGGGGGGAGATCAGTATGCTTCAGAACGGATTTACCCTTCCCCCCACTTTGGAAAATCCAAAATTACGCCCTCCCATCCAAATGTAATTTAAGGCATACTTCAGAGGTAATTCAGATGAGCTTCAGGCACCTAACAATAGCAGGTTGAACTGTCAGCAAAGCATCTTTTCTTTTTTTTTCTTTCTTTTTTTTTTTTTAGTTTTCTATGGTTTGTGAGATGAGACTCCAGGAGGAAAACCCCAGCAGATCAGATCAGCTTGGTGACCACCACAGTTTCTGTTAAAAAATTGTAACCTACCCTGATGTGATGCAGATAGCCTTGACACCCACCAATTTTAGGATAGCCCCACACTTAGCACCACTGCCAGTTTCTGCAGTACATTAAGGCTGCCATAGTGATTTTCTGGACAATATGAAATTGCATGTCTATAAAGGCACCATAACTGGAATGACCCATTTGTAATTCAAGTGTAACTATAATGCATTTTTCCCACCTCCCACATACTTATTTTTACCACTTTGCTTGCTCTGACTCACCAAAGATGTGAAGGGAAGTGCTGAGGTCTTGTCTAATACACAGTGTCCCCGGAAACCACTGCCATCCCACTGAGTTTGCCTCTGCACAGGAAGTACTGTGCAAGAAAGCAATTGACATTGCACGCTGCATAAATAAGTGTGTCTTTGACCAGGATCCAGCTCCTAATAGCAATAATTCTCAGGATGTGATTTATCACTACTAAATCTGGGGTTTAAGCTAATGTATCTACTAGCCAGATCAATTCTCAGAAAGCCCTAAGACCTGGAAGCTGGGCAGTACCTAAACTTCTTTTACCTGTGGATCTCAAATGGCAATCACAATAGCTGGCACACTGCACACTTGGAAAGTAGAAAGAATTGAGAGCACAGCGTACTTACACAAGGCAATAAAAGTGCCAAAGGAGAGAGGTTGTCTAAAAACCTTTCTCCCTTTACATTTTTAGGTGCTTCCCTCCCATACCATGTTAGAAGTTTAGGAGCTTAAAGTCTAAACCTTTCTTTCTTCTCCTTACTCCTCTCCAGGAACTTATGCACTATTTCTGTATTTTACCTTATGCAATCCCTGGATAAAATGCAGAAGCAGTCCTGCAGATTAGGGACCTGAGTGCAGGTTTCTCTTCTCCCAGAGAAGTGCTGTTATCATTGGTCTGAAGTCAGGTTCTTGCTATGAGCTTCTTTACTGACTCCTGGAAACTTGCAGTCAGCAGGAATCTTGCAGTGGCTCCAGCCTCTGTGTTCAAGCCTCACAACCATTCAGCAGAAATGAAGCTGGTGTCTAAACAAATACTCCTAGAGAAGTAGACCCACCATCTTGCCTTCATTTCTGATTTCTCTTTAGTCCTGATCCTGGAATCCCAGCTCTGCCCTTCTTGCCTGTTAGCCCTGATTCCTACTGCTGATCATGTGGCCTAGATCTGTTCCAGGTCTACCTGCTCCTCACCTTGGACTCTTCTTGTTGACCTGCCTGACCTCTGCCTTTTTGCTTTTTCCATTTGGATCATGCATGTGGACTCTAGTGCCCAAACTGGGCCTTACATTTGTCCTTGGTCTTTCTTTTCTTTGAACTGCTGCTTCCCTTCTCTCCAGTTGTTGGCTTTGGTTCACTCTCACTGTTGTACACGGTCTGTGATGCATACCAAATCCAGTCCAGGTCTAGCCACGTACTCTGAGAGTCCACAGCCCACAACAGCTAGTAGCCAGGTTATATACTAAATGCTAAAGTTGTTCTGTGGACCCGGGCAAAGAATCTTTAGTATTTACATACTAAGACAACAAATAAATACATTCAGGTATATCGTTTTATAAAATGCTTATTGAGTCTGACAAATGGATAAGACATTCTTATCAAGCCAACATATAATCACAATACAACTGTTTCAAGCACCTCAGAAAGCATATGACAAAATATTAGCCACTTCAAGCTAATAACACTTCTGAAGTCCACCTTCATGAAATTGGAAAGAGCTATATTTCAAATTATGATGTAAATTGAACCATGAAGTAAAAATTGCCATTTCATTAATTTAATGCTTAATTAGCTCATCCTTCTTTCTAACTGTGATATACCTTTAGCTCCTAGAAAGGCTAATTTAAGAATTTCTTCTCATTAACTGATGTCCATATGTATCCTATGACTATTCATAGGGTTTTTGACAAGAGTATTTAACTGGTTTTCAGATATGGTGCAGTAGACCACAGTGTTACATACATTCTAAATGTAATAAATACAAAATACAAAACAAATAACTAAGAATGCCCTGTATTAGAGGATGCTTTACATCAGAAAAAATATATTAAATTTATAATTATAATGTGCAAATTTTCTGTTAAAAGAGTTGAAATTGAATCACACTTGCTAATATGTTGCATAAATACTGTACTTGAGTGGATTGTTTTTGGTTCTTCTCAATTGCACAAAGAAGTCTCTTTAACAGAATGTCCAGCTTCTGGACTCACAGAGGGTAAAATGTATCAATATATCAATGTATCAATGTTTTTATCTCACCAAATGACAGACACTATCACCCTCATTAAGGTGCAAAGCTAATCTGCTACTTGAAAGAGTAAACCAGGATCACTGTGTCCTAATAACTCCCACTGAAGACTGGGAAGATCCAATATATCCTGGAAGTAAAGCTGGGGAACTATGTGTGGACTTTTTGGAAGAGGGGAAAAATATCCTGGGAACAGTTGGTCCAGTATTGTCAAGTTACCATAGCAGGTTTGGACATACATTACTGAATCAGGGCCCTGGTGCTTGACCCTGCTCATTAAGGAAATTGAAGTAGCCTTAACGATGCAGAAAAATATAAAAGCCAATTTATATTATCATGGAGATTTCCATAAGAACCACTGTCATGGTTTGCCCATGACCTTTTATTTGAGGTGCTGAAGTGCACCATGATTTAGGGTAAGGATTGAGAATTTGACCAAAAATATACTTTTTTGACATAGCTATGCTTTTGTCATCGCTATGAAAATCCTCCTGATTCTGGTTTAGTTGTAAGCCCTTGAAAAACTCTATTTCGGCAGACTTAAATCTTTGAAAACAATTTAATCTAGAAATCAGTTTGCCTAGTCTAGAAAGCAACTAAATCTGTGCTGATTCTGTTTCCGTGTCTCTTAGTGATGACCAGACTATGCATTTACCATCCACACAAAGGGACTGTTTATGTCCCAAGTAAGTGTGCTCCGGACTGAGATGAGTGCACTTTCTTCRCAATGGCTGCCCCCAGCTTTCTCTTATGATATTCTTGGTTCAAATACAACACCTACTATATTCATGAAAAATAGGAGAAAAAATATTGGGTGAAAAATTGAACGAAAAATGAAGCAACAGCTGGATGAAGTGAGAGAAGAGGTAGCCTGGAAAAGATGATGAGGTTGGAAGAAAAGGAAGGTTGAGAGTAGAAGAAGGGGTGGGAAGCAGTCTGCAGGCAATAAGAAGCTATACATCTTACTCTGTTTCTTACTCAATGGGTGTAATGCTCTGTCAAAATTTTCAGTGAACAAATCACAGAATTTGTTCTTTGCATTGATTTAAGGGCTGAAAGTAACACTGCTTCCCTATTTTTGATGTGTAGTACATGCTGTACTGGGTAATTGGTAGTCCGCTGACTGGGGGGCCTCCTTTTCAGGTGCAACCATTTGCCTGTGTAAATTAAATGCAAAATTAGGGTATTGGTAAAACTCTGTATGAAGTGTTGAACCTTTGGAGAAGTTCAGAGTTTACTAATATTAAATGAAATTTGATTTTTTTCTGGTTATTTGTATTATTTGTTTCTTCAAATTTTTGAGGTTGCTAAGGCTGCACATGTATATTGTGTATATTACAATATACACTTTTAAAACAAAGATTAGAAATAACGTAATGTTTCTTATATCTGCCAGAACTTCATGTCTTATGTTCTTCCTACGAAAATAAATGATGCAAGAACTTTGCATACAATCAACTCCAAAGGAAAATGGAATCAGGCTTGCATGTATTAGTGCCCTTCAGAGCCTCAAACCCCAAAGTTTGTATTATATTGTGAATGCCCGTCTTATCTTCCCTCAAGGACTCAAGCAATTGGAGAGCTAGTGAATGACGTTGGAAGGAATTTTTAGTTGCCATACAACTTTTTGGTCAGAGAGAGAGGATGTCACTTGAATAGTGTGACAGAGTAAGCAAATTTTGTAAGAAGTTCTCCAGCAAAAATCAAAGATCAAGAGGAAGGAACACAGGGATATTTTTTCTCAACTTTTTATGTCTTGACAAAAAAAGAAAAACAGAAAAAGAAGATTCTTATCAACTTAATATGTAGATTATAATTAAGGAAGGCAACTTTTTGTTCCTATTTTATATATTAGCAGCCTTCTAAGCTTTGGCAAGAGTCATCCTGAGCCTCAAACTCAAGTTTTAGCAGAAAATAAAAAAGTCCAAGATATCCCCAAATACCTAATCTTTCAAAGCAATATGAAGGCTGTAGGTGTAATGTTTCAACATTTTGAAGTCACTTCAGTGTGGTAGGTTCAAATCTGTGACTTTTGAATGGACATAGGCAAGTACACAGTGCCTCTCCCTTAATTCCCTTGGATTTTGAGGTCTACGTTGCCTGGTTTATCAATGATAAAGCCCAAAGGCAAAGAGACTTTACTACATATACTGAAAAAATATACCAGCACAGAGCCCATCTTTTCCTTTGCCAACAAATTGACCTGAATTTTGCAGAGCTTTCCTATGTGTCTCTGGAATTCAACAAAAATAACTGCAATTAATATTTCTTCTGCCATATGCCATCTTACAGTAGAAGAATATTTTATTATTACCTTGTTTAAAATTAGGTTTTTAAATTGATGATCTTTTAGAAAATAAAAACATTTTCCATGGCTGGCAAGAAGTGTATAAACAAATATATGAAGACCAGTTGCATTCACTTTCAAGACTTGGTAACTCAGATAATTATGCAGAACTAATTAATTCAAAATCTGTTTATCAACAGTAGTCTGTAGCTTCAGCATTTCATCCCAGAAGCATTAACAAAGGCTTATCACCTGCTTTCTTGTTGCTTCCTATCTCAGAGGCAAATCGATAGGCAGAGTATGGAAAAAACACCATTCCCACAACTAACACTTTCCAGAACTTGCAAGAACTTTTAAGATACGATACAAATTAGTTTTCCTAGCTTAAACTGAAATCACTTCTAAATGGAAATGAGCCCTCTTAAAAACATCAGAATTTCCACTTGTATGTGCTGTGGAAAAAGAAGATTTGCAATACAAAGAAATATTTAAAAACTTTAAGTAATTGTTTAAACATTTGGTTGCTATTTGCAGCGTAAGACTCATTATGCGATACCTGTGTGGCTTTGTGGATGGATTAAATCTACCTGTTGAACTGTGCTGATGCTATTATTTATAATAATATATTTAATACTCTGTCTTTCCTGCTTCACATTCCACTCTTTTTTTTTATCTTCTCACATTTGTTGTTTGAGGCATAGGTTTTCATTCACTATTATTTTTACAGCAGTAGAAATGTTAGCTAAAAACACTAGARGTATACAAAGCTCTTGTCATTAATGTTTTTTCACATTTTCTGCAAGTTTAGAGTGTATTCTGACATGTGAGTAGCTTGTCTACCCTTTGATGTCTGTTAGGGTGCTCAGTGTTCGAGGTCACAAACATTTATGTAAGGTAGTTTAGTTCTGTACCTGAGAGGCTTATGTTTCTGCTCATCAATGTGCCTAAAGCATTATTATACAAATGAGTATATATATGTATCTATATTTTTATAGGTCTGAGCTGCAGAATACCAGACTGAGCTGACTTCAACATGTTCCTGTGAATCTCTTCACCTAAACCAGTGGTGAGTTYCCAGTGTTTTTCAAAATACTAAATTCTAATTGAACCATTAGTTATGGCTACATAATTATAGCAGTCTCTTAAAAAATGCGTGATGAAATCCTATTGCAAATGAAATCAGTTATATACAATGACTCCAGCATGACTCAGGCACTAGTCACAAAAGGTGACTGCCTTGGTCCTGCAGATATTCTTGCAACATATTTATGTATCTGTAAAAATTAGCCATGTGCATAAATGTTTACAAATTTTGAGCCGCTGTCACTAAGTTATTGGTGTGCTAATGATTATTTTTTTACCAATCCTTTTACTCCTATTTACACCTATTGGTAACTCCTTGTTAATAACTCATTTTCTTTCTTGGTATATACTTCCATCCAGAGAGATCAGTGCTTACATATGTTTATCAACAAAATTGTACACTGAGGTGCATTTCTATTAATGTTGCCAATTCATATTTAAATAAAGTTTTGGAATAAAATGTAGTTGTTTCATCAGTGTATTTTAGTTATTGATCAATAGCAGAGAAGAAAGACCAGCTTAAGGACACAGAAACACAGACTAGTTGGACTTCAGTGCAGGTATCAAAATCATTCCCTCTTCCAGATGAACTATGTTTATTTATGCATTAGACATGCTTCTAAAATTTATGGAAAAAAGCATAGGAAGAATTATGCGCTGTGCTCAGTGTTATAAAACACAATTCATTCAGCAACAAAGAAATTAAATAGTCCCGAAAGTACACATTGTGTTGCCTGCTTGTGAAGAGCTATAGGTAGGGCAAAGAGAAGTGACAGTGAAGGGTTAAATTATGAAATTTTGCAATTTATTTCTTATCATTTATGAGATTGTTAAATGTCAAAAAGTGGATTTTTTTTACTATCAGTATAAAACTGAACATACTGTGAGACATAAGGTAGCAGGTGTCTTGGCTCTAAACTATCAAGTCTGTGGGCATTCTGTTATAACAGGTGCTCCAAAAATTTGAACAGATTTTAACAAGAGCTGTATGGGCTTTTTAATTAGCCTGGTTACTCAGCATGTGGAGAAAGCACTAGGTATGTGCTTAAAACATCATTGTATCTTGCAAACAAATGCTTCACATACCCATAGTCATTCTTTTTGGTTGTTATCTTAAAACTCCTTTCTTTCTGATAGTAGGATTTGATCCTTATATTCATCCTGTTGCAATATATCCTGSCTGAGAAGAATCATCTTACTAAAAACATGTTGAATAATGTATATCCTCTTCTTTGGAAGTAAGCATTTAGAAACTTGGTAAACACCTGATATTTTGCTGTAATGTTACTTGGTATTGTAGAACTGTAAGACTGCACAAACCAAAGAAATTCTTTGCTTTGAATCTGTCTTGGTTTTTGACTACAAAGTGTCTTTTCTTCACTTCCATTTATGCTTTTTCGATTATCATTAAGTACATGACAAGAATTTATTTAAGATAGAARGCAGTAAATTATAAAATGAAACCCATCAAAATAATTAAAAAATGTTTTGGCTCTATAGGAATTATATAAATGTATGACTATAGTATGTGACAAGAAAATAATGCCATATAAATTAATCTGTGTTATAATGTTGGTTTAAAAAGAACAACCCAAAGAATACATTACATGGGGGCAAAAAAGGAACAAAGCAATGGCATTTTTGGCGCTTTTGTGCAAACTGTCCTGTGGTGAAATTTGAGATTTTAATTTATAGATAATTTTATTTTCAAATAAAAGATGATTTTATTAGTTAATTACTCTGTAATACTGACACAAGTATCTGGTGCAGGTTTTTATCTAGAGATCTTTGAATCTATCATGATTTTGTTGCTATAAAGTTTTATATTGCACATCTTAAATTACAGAAATCAGTTGTTTTAACTCACTAGAGATTGTTGAGATATTATGTGGAGGGTTTCACACTTGAAATATTCCTGTCAAAATATCTTTAATCATTTGGTCCAAGATTAAAAATATCACGACACATTTTGATAGATTTAAAATACATACTTTAAAAAGTGTTCTTAATTTAAAAAATGCTTATATCTGCTTTTTTTAAAGGAACTTCTTTCTTTCTTACGCTCTAAAGTATTTCATGATTTAACTGTGAATTCTTTTTTCTTTTCTTGTGTTATTATTGATTTTTCACAAACCTAAACATGCTCAGCTGCAAGAAACACAAGAAAGGATAGTCAATGATCATTTATTGCCTAAAGTAATAATTCTTAGCTCTCTTACTATATCTTCTTATTTCAGAAATCCCAAACACTTAATGGAAAACAAAGATGGGGACAAAACTATACAGCAAAATGAAGGTAACACTTGTTAGCAAAGATGCTAATTTGCAGCAGTAACAATAAAGGTGAAAACACAGCAGAGCAAGTTACACACACACACACACACACACACGTATGTATGTATACGTTGGCTATCCAAAATCCCCACGGATTTTGTAATCTGCTTTCTGCTGGATTGTAGACCCATGGCATTGCATTCGTGTTAGGTCATACGAGTAACAGGAGCAGATTTCAGTAGCACATTTTACAATTGCAGCTGAGACTGTGGCTTGTCCGGAGGTTGCCTTGGGCACCAGTACTAGCTCAATTTCTGACCCCACTGATTCCCATTACTTGCTGCTGCTTCTGCTCCTGCACGACATACTCTTCTCTCAGTTGTGCCAATGCATTTGGTTGTGGGTTATGCTATAAGCCAAATCTGCCGTTTTTTAGAAAGTGGATACGTTAAGCCAATATTGCTGCTGCATATAATGTATTGTCAAACTATTGTCTGATTTTGCTGTGAAAACATAACCTTCAGACAAATTAAGTCTGCTGGGAGTCAGTAGCAAAGCTGAAAACAATTAAATGGACTCTGAAATGACAGACAAAGAGGAGATGACTCTGCCAGGGAGATCTGAAGTGGTAATAACCTCAAAAATGTAGTCTTCATCTTTATTAATATATTTTTTCCCTCAAGTAAAGCACCTCCATTTCAGTCTTCCAAGGACTAGAAAACAGTGACCACTGTAGCACAGTTTTCTAGATTCATCATCATGCTACATTTTCTGGATGATTATGAAAATTGAAATTAGAAGTATCGGTCCTGCTGGTGGATGATTTGCATTAGCGAACTGCCATGCAGGAAAGTCTGTAATGAGATTCAGGTAGTAATGGGTGCAAAATACAGCAAATGAAACTGTAGGAGGATGGCAGGCTAAAGCTGCAAATAATTACAGTAATAACATAGTAAGTAGTGGGGGTTAGGAGATGAAACCATATGGAGTTGCAGCAACCCATTACTAAATTTGATAGGGCTAGTAAATTAATGAACAGAACTAGGACAAGCCATTCTTTTTAGATCTGAAGTTATAAACAAGAAGCCTATCTGTCAAAACTGAACCATACCTTAATGCAAGATTTTCTTTGCAAATGTGAATGCTCTAAATGGATTGTTTGGACATTGCACTCCATATTAAGATAGATACTCGTAGAAGTGATAATGTTGTTGGAAAGTGAGGAGTAGGTTGTTTTTTTGCATTTATCTTTTCTGTCTTATGCAAAGATTGATTTTGTATAATACAGGTCTTTATACTAGACATAAATGCATAGGTTAAAGTAAAGACAGGGAATCAGTCATGCAGAATACTTTAAAGCCAGCACTAAGAATTTCATATGTAAGGCAAGATTTGAAAAAGGCTTCAGCTTTTATAAGCTTGTCTATGGAATAGCCATGGCCAATCCAATTTTGTGATACAAACGTGAAGCTGTGTTCCCCAGCTAGAAATCCAGCTAATCTATTTGTATGTATATATTTTGTGTATGGTAATTCCATCAGTTCATATGAAAAATATTACACCAGTAAAATATGTAAAAAATTAGGTCCCAGTCCTGAAACTAATTAAAAATTTTAGTGATATAATTAGTTCCATTAGTTTATTCAAGCACAGGAGAGTAATGTGTAACTAAAGGAAGGCATTTATATAAATATTTGCAGGATTAGAGTCTTTGAAGCAGTTCTTGAAAATCTGCCTCAGAATTAACTAGTCAGGTAAGGAGGTGGCATTTTAAAAGAAACATTAATTCTATAAATCACTGGAAGAGACATTAAATGGTGTGTTCACTAGTCATCACTATTTATTCCCCACTGAATTTCTCCATCCTACTGACTGCTCATTTTCAGAAGCACATATTATATAATCCAAGAGACTCATTAAAATGTGCCCAATTTCAGAAAATTTCAGCCTGAAAACAACTTTTAAGCAAAATGTTATAATTATGAATAGTAGAAAAAATTAAATGAAAAATTAAGAGTTAAGGCACTAATTACAGTTTATTTTTTTTTTTAACATTTATTTTGGCAGTTCTGACTATCTTTTATTGTACAGTGTCTAAGGTCAATTAGGATTCAGCTGATCTTGGAGTCAGTTGACAATGATGTTTATAATTAGATAGAGGAAAGGGAAAAGGTTGGTGTTTTCTCTCTCTTCCTCATTAGGACTGGCTGACTGAGCCAATTTTATTGCTAACTTAAAGGCAGTTAAAAAGGTCATGTGACCGTTTCCCAAATGAATTGTTTTGCAAAATGCTGTTGTCTTTTTAAGGATACTCCATTAGGATGGATAAACAGGGCTTATTAAAATTTTGAAGAATGGAAGTCATCACTTTGAAAGACAAAAAGCGGCACGTAAAGCATTTCACCTCTCCCCTGCTAACCTGTGAACTGCAAGGATTCAAATTCTAAACAACTGGGTCTAGTTTTGCAGGAACCTGAACTACAGGGCTCACAAAATCAACCCCAAATTTAGCCTTGAATTTTTATCTTTGACAGCTACTAAACAATAGTTTCTGCAAATTAACACTTTACCTGAAACTGTGCTGCTTGATGTTTAATTAATAACCGTTCATGATGGCACTGAGGTAAACGCATTGAATTACTGTATATCATTCTAAGAAAAAGCAGTTAGCACATAGAATTGATGTATATTTTAACATTAAAAAATCATTTTATCATTTAAAAAAATTGCTGTGCAGTGATATGATAGAAACTGTCTTAATTCATGAAAACCTTTGAAATTTTAGACATAGTTCTTTTGTTAACATTGCAGTATTTGTTTTACTGTAAGTAAGTGCTGCACTGACTCTGTTAATATTAAATTAGAGGTGAAATGGCTATTACTTTTTGGGGTGTTTGGTACTATTGTGTAATCTGCATTTTTACTTTGATAATTGTATTTGGATAATAAACAGTAGTTATACATATATATAATGTGTACTGTATCATACATTACAGTAATACTAACAGAAGAGAAATGAAAGCAACCCCYTCTAGTTATGCAATTTGAAATGAATATAAACTGACATTTGGGAGATCATGAGAGAAGAAAGAAAACAACAAAAGAGAAAAGAAAGAAGGAGAAACTATAAATGAAACACAAGAAGGGAAGTCCCAGTAGCTCTAGTTAAAGACATTTCAATGTTAGAACTACAGCATCCACCCACATGTCATTCTCGCACAATATGTAAGAGAAGATCACCAGTTCTGTCTTAGTGACATTTTTCCTCATACAAAATAATTTTTCCTATCATTGTTTATCCATAACAGCAGAAGTGAGAGTTTTAGCATAACCATGTCTGTTAGTTGTACAGAAAAGCAATAATTACAGTAAACCTGACTGTAACCAAGAAGTGATTGTTAAAGTAACTTTCAAGAAACTCTGTCAATAATGTATTATCCAGTATTTTACTGTGTGCATTGACTTCCTTCATCAAGCACAGGGTAATGGAGCAGCCTGAAAAAGGTGACTAAAAAACAGTCTATGTAACAAAGCTAAATGCATATTTCCATTATTTCATTCAAAGAGGACAGAAGTGAGAACAAAAAGCCAAACATATTCCTGACAAAGTGGCAGATGGTGCCAACCTTGTGCAGCTATTTTCTCTGATTATTGGCTACTTATTTTAACTTTAAAAATGAGAGACAAAGCCTGAATGCTGTGGTTCTAGAAGAAGATAATGAAGTCACACGGACAGAGGTCATTGTCCTGAATATAATATACAGATTTGTTTTGTGTTTCTATAGAATTTTCCTCTATTTCTCCTTCCACTTCATATTTTCTCTAGGACCCCATCTAAGCTGAAAATAGATCTCATAATATTCACATCAATATTAGGCTGCGTTTGAGATTAGGTGGAATACATTTGCCCATGCCGTTTTAGGACACCTTCAATTATTTTTGGTCTCTAAGAACAACCTTTTTCTTTTCTAATAATAATACTGCATCACAGTAGCTGGTATTTGRTTTGCTTTACCACTGTCAAGCAGTGACTGTGGATTTTGAATTTTGAATATCCAGTACTGGAAGCTACATGTACTGTGTTGAATCATGCAGAACTTGGCACAGCTTTGAAAAAAATTAATGCTAGATTTAGAATGGAGATATTTTTCAAAGTGTCTAAGTAAACATCAGGAGGTTTTTGAGCACTTTTATTTTTTTCTTTCCTGTTCAGAAGATCCTATTGCATAGTACGGTGAAAATTAGATGCATGTTTAATGAAAATAAATATTACAGCCAAGTTAGAATGAAAGAGGAAGGAAAGTCTACCAAGGCCCAATTTACGATTATTGATTCTAACACTTGTTCAYGCAAGAAAAGACCTGTTAATATCTGCACCAGTGGAAAAAGCAACATCTTTTCCACCAAGTGAATGAATCACATTGCCTTYGCAAGGGATCTGGAGAATGAATAGGAGAGTTTGGGGACCTAATGGTGAGGTCAAATGAACTGTTCCCTGCCCAGGAATGTGACCAGTCAGGCTCCACTTAAAGAGTAAATTTATTTTGCCAGCGGTGGAAAAAAATTCAAGTAATGATGAAGGGGATGCTGAGCTCAGAGACAGTCTTTACTAATGGGGAGTAAATTCTCCCCATCCTTTCCAGAGCAGAAGGGACCTTAGAAACAAAGTAGGTTAGGCTAACAGTGAGGTCTGAAAGAGATTTTATTGCTAACTATAGCCACTGGGATTTGTAGCTCACGTGCCTGGAGCAGTGCGTTAATGCTAGCCACATTATAAACCCATGGCCTCGCGCCGGTGTGGCTGTTACAAAAGATACTATTTGCAAAAAGAAACATCAGGCCACTGAACCTGTGATCCTTCCATATTTATTTCAAATAATTATTTAAAAACTGGAAAGCTTTGTGAGTTGTTCTTCTTTTGTTCTTAACCAGCAGCCATTTTAGAACATGCATGGTCAGGAGTTTCTGGAAAAGAAGGAGAAAGAGTCTTGGAAAGTAATACAGCTTCTCAGTCAGTGCTAAGCTCATCCCATGCCATGCATTGTCTTCCAAAAAACAGAAGTATTGTATAATACACCTGTATTATTCAATGTATAAATTGTAATTGTATAATCTCTCTTTTAATAATTCCAATTTCCCCCTTAATATAAGCAATATGGCAATGAGGCTTTATCATACAACAGAGCCTCCTGCGCTACTCCCTTTCCTCAAAGTTTCTTTGAACAGTTTCTGAATAGATCTTTAATGTACAAATGCTTGATAGTCTAAAAGATGTAATCAGGGTTTCACTTTCATATTTTGGGATTCTGGGGCTGTGCTGTGATTTAATTTACTGTTATGTCCTTCTTTCCTCACCTGTTTTCACTCTTGGTGAGAAGGGACCAGCTTCTCAAAAGAGGAGCCTATAGAGGATGCTTTGTTCAACTTGCCACTGCTATCCCAGTATTGCAGTATTGTCTTTAGGTGCTTGGTTTTCTTCTTGGATTGCACAATAGAGTGGTGGGTACATATCCCCATCTATAGTATTAGATAAAATCAACAGAACATGGCCCAACATGCAGCAGTTCTGCAATGTTGTTATATCCTAAGTCACTTAAGTGCATTTGAAAACACTGCTTGAAGTCCATGCTCTGGTGAAACTAGACTAATACGTACCATTACTAACATGGCCTTTAGTTGAGCAGTATATTATATTTGTTAGTTTCTTAATTGCAATGCTATACTCTTAGCTGAAATAGAGAATCTCACTCTTCCTATGAATACTAATAATGCTGCATGTATTAACAGTGGTTTGTTCCAGCTTCTATAGATGCTATTGTTTTCAGGAAAAAAAACAAAGTTTTATTGATTTATAATCTTCTTGCTATAATCTCAATACTTGCTTTTGGAGAATCAGAAAGATTAGCAGTACCTATTCACTATACATCATTCATTATGATATATTTTTTCTTCTTTATGCATTATCACTGTGGTGTCTTTTATGCCTACTATTGACAATGAATACTTTCTTTTTGAAAACCATTATCCTCCACCAAACCAATAGACGTACATATGCAGAGATACAGTATGGCAGAATTATCAAAAGACACCGACAACTGATCTGCCTGCCTTCTCATCCCAAACCTATATAACAGATGGAAAAGACAAGATACACTACATTCCAGATGTGCAGGAACACAAGTGTCTGTTTTAAAAGTAAGTGCTTGTATAAGCCTTTACACTATCAGGGACTTTTTTTTTGCATTTTTTTGCAATTTCTCAAAAACAGTCATTTTATGACTGGTTTTTTTCATTTGCTACTATAAATTTCTTGATTCCATCTTTTGGTATGTGATTGTACAARGGCCAGCAAACTGAGACAAAGGGTGCTTTTAAAGCATACATTTTCTATTATACAGGTTTGAGCCCTGATCATAACACTTTCTTCCTCAGAAAAATGATCTAATGGCTTTCCTTCAGCTGTTAAATGTAAAACGGAAGCAATATTTACAGAGCTATTTAAAATAGAATCAAGGGAAATAATAATATAATTTTACTGAAGATTTCCAGAGGATACACTCTGGAATACAATGAATCGCTTGGGAGCTCTGCTGACAAGAAAGGGAAGTTTGGACTCTTAGGATCATTTACGTTGCAAAAAGTGTCATAGAAAGCACGGTGATCCACAATCCAAGCATGGTGAGATAGTAAAAAAAGAGATAGTCATTGAAGAATAACCACTTTAGATTAGACAACACACATTGAAGTACCTTTGCTGGGCCTGCACCTACATTTTTGGGGCAACCAAATACTTTCTGACTTGTATAACTAAAAAAAATGCAAACTCAGACCCTGCATTTTCCACAAACTTTGCATCATGTCAGTCTCATGTTGATTGCCAGTTTGGCTTTTGATAGCCAAACATATGCATTCAATCTCTGTGAATCACAGAATCGTACAATTCATGAATATATGGTACTGGAGACAGGATAAGCTATCCCAGATCTGTAACACCAATAAAATTCATAACATTGCCGCTAAAAGTTAATGAACATCGTCTGAGGACTCCTTGTTTCCTGTCCTATGATGCACTGGATCTAGCAGAAAGATAAAGCTCACAGAAGCATTTATGTATAAAAAGCAGAGCCAGYTGGCTGCCTTGGTTAGGGTGACCAAATGCCAGCAAAACCAAAATCCTCATTTGCTTTGAAGACCTCATGCTGAAAGAGAAGCTGTTGTTGAGATACTCACTCTTTGTAAGCATTTTCATTTTCTCCTTTCTGGACCATCCAACAGAAAAGACATTTTAAGCAGTAAAGGATGTCAGTCTCTCTGAGATCAGAAAAGCTCAGGATGTGTATACTTTTCAGAGCTGAAGTTGATAAGTACTGAAGCACTGGCGAGTTCTGGAGCTGTGGAGAAATTTGACCTATGAAATACTGACTTCACTGAAAATTACACTAGCTGTTTCCTTTTTCAGAGAGTAATATGAAATTTCTTTGCATTTCATGAGCTCTGTGATATTCAGGAGGTTGCTCTACAAATGGTGACACTGTCACTTTTAAACCTTGATGGATAAATCTCTTGTAAAACTCAAACAACATTTCTCAGCACGCCTTCCTCTTCTGTCTGTCCCGAATACAGGTGTTTAGAGATCCAAAAACTAGTCAGCATAGAAAGATATTTCTTTATCATGCAGAGCTGTGTTATTGGATAGGAGTAACAGAAACAAGAAGTGTTTGTTCTTGTTACCTTTAAAAATACTGCAAGAATTACGTATTCTTGCATGCATGTGTTATCTACAGTTACTTCTGTAAATAGAGCTGCACTTTTTCTGCAACAAGAATTTATTCTAATACTTTTGTGCTTTTCCTTCCTTAGCAGTATAATGAAATAACTACTGTGCCATATATATAGAAATTACTCCCAAGAATGTAACAAGCAGGATTCACACATTTAAATTAATTCAAAAAAAAAAAAAAAAAGCTGAACTGTTTCCAAATTCTTCTATCCAAGCATCACTTAAGAAACTGTTTGTTCAGTTCAGTTTCATCTCTACAGCTGCCAAACCACTTCAGTTCTGCCAGCTCTGCTCTCTGATTGCAAAATAAAGGGTGGTCACTTCACAGTGTATGCAAGAAATATTATAATTTTGTGAAAATTATGACATTTAAGAAATCCTTTCAATAGTAAATTGCTAGGCTATCCTGCTACATGCCTATTTAGCACAAAAGGAATGTTTTATATTCACTTCTCCATGCCTTCCTATAGCATTAGTGAATATAGTATGCAGGGTTTGCGTTCTCTAAGACTGAGGCACTTTGCTGCAGCTTACATTCATAAATATTTTTGTAGTATAATAGCCTGTCAAAACAAATCTGTTTTCCTCATTTGTGTGTGTGCAGAAGGGTGTCCTTACTGCTTCTTGTCCATCTCTAAAGAAAAAAATAGTAATTGCACAACGTATCAAAGCTTTCTTTTTCTTAATATATGTCACCAGTGCCTCCCTCCTCCCTGAAAACCAGGGGATGTGAAGAAATCAAGCAAATAGCCCTTATTATATGAAAAATGCTCCTGCATAAATGCGTTAACTATTTTCAAATCTCATCTCTGGAGATCTGTGTGTGTGTGCTACTGTGTGCAGAAGCACAAAAACATGCATTATATGAAAGTGCACAAAGTTATATTTAAAAAATATAAATATTTCATATTGGTTTTCTCTCAGATGTTTTATCCTTTAAAGCAAAAAAGGGAAGGAAAAATGCTAAGCTGCTTATTTATGATCTTGTTTAGTTTCCAATCAATTTTCTTCTCAGGGAAATAATTTCCCTGAAGAAGAAATTAAAGTGTACTCAGAAATAAGAAAGGAACAGAATATTAAGGGTTTTGTTTTCTTAATAATAAAAATACATGAGTGTAAGCAGTGATATAGTAGTTATTAAAAATAACAAAATACAAGGATGTTAATTCCTGCAATATAGGAGTAATATGGAAGGATTTTTTGGTAATTTTTTTAAATGAAACAATTGTAGAAATGAGAACATGTACAGCCTTCTGATTTCCTTGCGATTAGAATTTTATATTTTTCAGGGTACTGTTTACATCAGACCACGTTYTGTTTTTCCCATGCTGACCTGTACTTTGCTCAGTGGGAAATCTCGTTCAGTTCAGAGAGACTCATTATGGGATGAGGAATCGTTTAGAGGGCTGCTTTTTGTTCACCTTGCATTATCATTGCAAATTGTAAATCTGGCTGTAAGGCAATACCAAACCAGAACAGTAGTGTCTTGCACCCACTTTCTACTTAATGTGTATTGTCATTTATGTTAATCCTGGACTGAATCTAGTATGGGTAAAAATCATAGAAATAGACATTGCACTTTTTCACTAGGAAATATTTTTGAGAGGGAGGGTCTGTTTATTTTTCTTCATATTAGCCTCACAACTGGAACTCGATAGAAGTACTGACACTGAGAATTAGAAGTAATTCTAGCATTCTTCACCTCTTGTATGGGATATTACATAATCATTAACATTTCTTAGTCAAATACTATTTTTACATATAGTTATGCAGCCCTGCGGCATTGAATACATGCACAGAGATATGTCCTCTATCAAACYGCTAACCCAGAGAAACATATCCTTTGCAACATAGCTTCATGCCAATCGCCACTTCAATAAACACTGCCACATCATGATGACTGCTCTCCAGGAATTAGCAATGAGTTTGTTTATGATTAAGTTTATCAATATTTATAAAGTACTGTACTTGAGGGGATAATATATTGATAAAATACAGTTCTAAAATGCATTACATTTCCACATTATATTTAATGGCTAAAAATATATATAGTGGGTGTGGAGTAATAGGGGCCATACCCCGCCCCCACAAACAGTTTCTTTATCACCCCATCTGCTACCCCAAATGCTAACTCTCAGGAACACCACTGCTTTGCAGCATGTTTTATTATTCAAGCTTTGGTGGGAGGAGAGCTGCAGAAAGAAAGTGTTAACTGTAGAGAAAAGGAGGGTCAAACCAAGACCCAGAATAAGCCATATTGCTCCACTAATGCCAGGACAGCGGCACAAACTTCCACTGGACCTGGACTGGCTACTAAGTACCATTAGATTAGATCAAAACCTGTTAGAAAAAAAGGAACAGTGAGAAGAAGGTCTAAACACATTTGTCAAAGAATTAATAAAGAGGCTAAAGGTATTTATGTAGGCAGGGAACATATGGAAGAGGAACAAGGCAGACTTTCAGAAGAAATTATTTAGCTTCATTAAAAAAAACAGAACAAAGATAAGGATAGGAAAAAAACATGAAAGTTTACACTGTTTTTATATTGCCTGTCTATTTTTCCAAAAAGAAGCAGTAACATGGGGCCCGATTCAAAACCCCCAGAAATCAAGCAAAGATTCTTATTGATTTGAATCGGGTGCTCTGGAAAGAAAGAAATGCTGCTAGATAAATACCAAATACTGATGAGTGCTAATGGGGGTTTAAGAGACAAAGCATCCAGTTTGAAGCACTTATTGGCGGTGTCTACACTACTGCCACTTGCCAAAAACCTTTCCATCACTGTACAATAGCTGAGCTTTATGACTGGCTTCCAGCATTTTAATCTGACCCTGCTCAGAGCAGGTGAGGAGCTGGCTGAATGGAAGTCACCAAGATGATTTTAGGGATGACAAAACTGTTTGTAAATGTAAGTTGGATTCAGTAAGCATTTTTGCTTGAAAAAAGATCAGTTGGAGAAGAAGCAGAGGGGAAAGTGAGAAAATCAAAGCATTTTGTGTGGATACATTCACAATTTAAAATTTTGATTTTTGATCTCAGTATTTTTCTTTTTAAATTGACATATTTTTAATAAAAATGATTAAAATGGAAGAATTCCAAAAGGAAATAACATCCTTTGTTTTGTTAAAATTTAACAAAATGTTAAATTGTAAACAATTTAAATTGTTTAGGACAGCACAAAATTGATTATTTCTCTGATTATGCGTGTGTTTCATCCATCAATTTGAAAATTCCGTTGTTCATAGAGGTAATACACTAGGTAGTACATCTAGGTAATACACTTTTAGCCTAAATGACTGGCCAATAATCTGGGCCTCACTGGTATGTGTCTATTAGGAGGAGAAGCTGACCATATGAATCAGGTTTTCTTTCAAGAAATCCTGTTTATTTACCATGACTGCGCAGAGATCTGCCCTGAATTCAGTCAGAACAAACAAGAGAATTTCCATACTGCCAGTTCCAAGCCAGCCAGCACTCCCTGAAAAGACACTCTAGCTCTTGGCTTCTGGTTTGCCATTCTAGTATTTTTGTTTTTTCTTGGCTGCTTTTTTCTGTTTTTTGGTGTTTATAGGTATTTATCTACAACAGACTAGTCTGACCTTTCTGCTGAAATGTACGGCATACACAAATACAGCCAGTGAAAGAAAACTCTTCTCCCTGGCACTGCACTAATAGTTCATCAAGCTAGGAAGGTGCAGAAAGAAGGCATMATGACAGAACTTGTATTAGTAACTCTCCCATATCTAGTTCTCCACTCCTGTAAAGACTCTGGTGAGAGTTCAGAGCTAGAGAGGCAGTGTCAGGTGAAGAATCAAGGTGATGGTCTCTTTCTACTGAACCCAAACAGAACTACAATTCAGCATTAGAAAGTATGGAAGATTCTGTCTTGATGTTAAACTGAACAGTGTCCTATTAATCTATATATGTCTCAGAGCCTTTTAAGTTTCCTAGCACTGGATAATCAAATCCTAGTATAATCAAGTCAGTTTTCAATTTTCCAAGCCAAAAGATTCCATGCAGTATACAGAGTAATGAACCTTTATGAGGTACTATAAAAAGCCAAATTCTTTTTTATCTATGTGGCCATTCCTCAGGAAAATGTATGCTCTCTTGCTAGTTGAAATGTGTTAGCTGACACTCTTCTTCACCAGAAATGGCTGTGGACTGAGTCATGATCGAGGATAGGATGGCCTATATTGGGACGACTGCAGTAGTTCCCTACCCACACTGCAGGAACAGTTCAGATACTGATGCAGCAGCTACAGAATTGCAAATAAGAGCTTGGCATTTGTGTAACAAACTTTAGCAGTTCAGCTACTGCTTTCCAAGAAGCAGAGCCAGCCCTGTATTCAGGGCAGGAATCTCTAAGAGAAGCAAGAAAGAGAGGGATGTGAAACACTATAACTGCTTCAACATAAGCCATCCCCACTTGTGACTAAGATCCCCATGGCATCTTCGGTGCTGCGGTATGTACTCTGCAGGACACTTCAGAAAGAAAGATAGTGTAGAATGAAAGCTATTCTATTACTGTATGCGTGAATTGGAATTGGGAGAAACAGTTCTTCTGTAACCTTCATACAATGACATTGCACGTGGCTAGTCAGAGATTCAGTCTGTTATGCGGACGGAAAGGAAATTTGACACTACAGGGAACACCCAGAGTTCTTATGGTTTTAAAACTAAGGAGAATAGTAGCATGTTGGCTCAGAGTCTCATGCGTGCAGTATTATGGTTTTGCAGAAAAAGGAATAAATCATACTGGACACAATCAATTTTAAGTATGACACAAACCTGTTTCTGCAAAATGTCAAGATTGCACAACAAAGACTTACAATTGCAGACAGTGAAGAAAGAACTAAAGCCTCACTGGTCACCTGCAATACTTAAGCATGACATTCCCAACTCAGTAGGGAAGGACTGAGGCTCACAAATTGTCTGCTATCTAATTGTCTCTTGGCTCAGCTTGGGAAATGCAAATAGAAATAGACTGCAAAAATTGGTTCAAGAAGCCCTAACAGGATAGCAAGCTCTAGGCAGTATACAGCAGATGGTAAAAGATTTTTAAAAAGCAATCTTCTTGAAGTTCGCAATAGTCTAGGGAGTTAGAAAATGGCAGGTGGAGCAGGAACTATAACAGGTTATGAATCATCAATAATTTCCTTTTCAGTGGCAATAAAACTGCTCTTGAAATCACCCAAAGGTTATAGAGATACACTGTAGTTGGAAGACACACACCTCAAGTGAGAACTGACAGAAGGATATAACAACTATAAGAACTGCAGAGGAAGAATATCATCTTCTGAATTAACACTTATGGGCTAATATACAAATATGGTCAGTTCAGAAAATCTTGGACTTAGATTCATTTATGAGTTAAACAAAAGAAACACAAGCTACAAATCAAGAGAATTAAACAGCCTAAATGCTTAGGAACGTATTCAGTAGCAGACCATTATTGTTCAAGATCATCAGTGTCCTTCATTACTGTACAGACTAAGGACACAAAAACTATGCCCTGAGGTACTTGCGGTTTACAACCAAAACAGATATTGGAGCTAAGAAATAAACAATATATATAATAGGAGGCTAAATTTGAGGATGCAGAGACCGTGCATGTGTAGAAAAACAGTTCTAGCTTTTTACCTGCGCAGGGCACGTACATTATTTACCAGCTACCCCTGCTAACTTTCTCACTCCCCAACAGAATACTAAGGAAATCAGAGTCATAACTCTCACCAATATACTAGTTTTAAAATGAAACAATTCCTGACAACAAATAATAACTGTTAAAATCTATTTGAATTTGTTATTTTCCTGCCCCTTATCCTCTCACTATGAGAGGCAGCTGTCTACTTTCCYTACACTTCAAGCCAGCTATTCTATCTTCAGTAGAACAAACACACTGACAGCAAAAAGTAAAAAAGAAGGTGAAATTACTGTTGTCAGGCAGATACACAGTGAGTGGAGGATGGTGTACAGTATCAAGGAAACGGAAAAGAAAATTAGAATGTAATTATCTTGGTTAGTCTGCATTTAGATAGCCTGAAACAATAGCCTCAAAGAGCAATGTGAATTTCCCCGTTCATCTTAATGGAGTATTAACTGCAAAGCATAATTATGACAAGTTTAATGCTAATAGTGTTAACTGTTCCATTTCTGAACAATAGACCACATAGAACCATTACAGCCCCACTTCATTACTGTTGGGCTTACTTGATATGTATTAATGTTTCATTCATCTTAAATAATTACTTAGGAAAATATTGCTGGAGCCTCAAAATGTCCAAAACCAGACAGTCACAAGAGACAACTCAGAGTCAAACATAAAATTGTTGCTTTCAGATCTCATTCCTAGACTTCTACCTAAACATCTCATTGATCTTTGATATGTTTCCTTGTCATAATATTGTTTTTCCACTGCAGAATTCCCTTCTCCCTTCTATGATCTTCTTGTAAGGAGTCTTTAAATATTTATGTCAAAGTGTACCGGTTAGAGATCAGTTAGAGACTTTAAAAAAAAACCCAGCGAGGCCGCACCATTGATAAGGAAGAATGTCACATGGCTTCAGCCCAGAGAGGCAAGGGGGAAGGCACCACAGTTACGGAAGCTGAGGCTTTTAAACAATTCTTGTCTTGCAAGAAGGGGAATGGGCATGTTTGGAACAGCTTCACAATTATAGACCAATAGACAAAAGTTCGATTCACTCACCTCACTCTCCTATTACTGTACTAATAGTAATGTATCAAAACTGTTAAAGCCTTCCCGCTCAACTAGCTCATGAGCTGGAGCTAGGCAATGTAGCTTATTCCCATGCCTTTTTTTAGAGCCARCCATTTGACTTACTTCTTTGACAGGTGGCAGGATCCAAAGACCCCAGGGGATTTTCAACTGTCATTTAAAATGACTGGTGCTTAGGATAAAATTCTTATAAACCAAGTCCAAAGTGCTACAACGACTGCAATTGATTACATGGCAGATAAAGGAGACAGAATAACCACTGGTTCCTTGGAGCGCTGCAAGAAATCACACTTAGGATTTCTTGCTGATAACCCAGCTCAGAGGAAGATGCTCTTCAGGAAGCAAGGTCTATTCTGCCCACAGCAATTAGGGGGAAATAGGTGACAGGCTGTGTTAGTGGAGAAAAAAATCCTAAGTAATTCCTTTCTATGTCAGTTTTCTTCCTTTCCACAATGTAGTGACTCCCATATAGACCACATATACGTGTGTGTGTGTGTGTGTGTGTGTGTGTATGTATGTATTTTTACACATACAGAAAAAAGTACAAGTAAATGTGTATTTCTTGGAGATTCCTTGAATCTTCAAAGATTGCAGAAGAAAATCAAGGTGCTTGAATTTAGTGGGTGGAAAGTGGGTTAGAAATAGGACAGTTTATCAAATTATGGTGGTCCCATCCCACAGACTGTTGTCCTTTCTTTGCAAGCTGTATAAATTCAGCCTTCAGCTACATTTCCAACTTTGTTTCCTTGTCACATTTCTCATTCCTGTCTCTTTGCTCAGCCAATGACAGCAGTGCCAATCCCCCAGTTGTTAAATGTATCCAAAAGCTTCCCCCCTCCTACTTTATATCACCCTAAAAGTGATTTTTGCAGCCTCTCCTCCAGAAAGAGTGAATTTGAACACAAAGACAGAATATTTGAGCCAACGAGAGAAGTAAAACGAGAATCCTTAAAGTCTTTTCTTTAACTCATGTTATCTTATATACATTACGGGAAGGAGAATGTCCCTTTAAATAGTTTGGGAGCCCTCTAGTGATTCTTGCTGTCTTTCACGGCAGAAACCAGGCGATCCTCCCCCGTGCTAGCGCAGGTAGGTGGAGGGGCCTTTGTGCGCAGCTAACAAACCCAGCACTTGCCCCCCAGTGCTGCCCGGGTGACTTTCACAAGTCCGTAATGTGGCACAGAGACCAAGAACACAGCGCGTTCCTGCCTTCGCTCATCTCTGCCCATTTTATTCATCATTTGAGTTCCTATTCTGCAGTTACAAACTCTGACAGATCTCAGATCTTGGCAGCATTGTGTCTTAGGTCGTGAGGGACCTTCAGGGCAAAGCCTCGCGCGYGTGTGTATTTGTGTATGCTACAAACCCCTCCTTCTGACTTCTCAAGAATTAGAGCGTAAATCCCGAGCCTTCAGATTTTGATGAGAACTAAACCTTTTGCTGTTATACCATTACAAACCATAAGCTCTTAGAAAATGTATTTTTAGGAGTCCTATTGAATCACATAGTATGTAGCATAATGTAATCAATAAAAGAAGCTGCATATAAATAATCTGTTTGGATTCTCACACATTTTAAGACGAGAGAGGGCACCATTCCCAGCAGTACTCCCCCCCTCCCTCAGAGTTCACACCTTTTATGGGGGAAAATGATTGTAAAGTATTCATTTAAGCCAATAACCAAAGCTTATGTTATTCATTTCTCGGTGATATACATAGTGCTCTTTTTGTATACTATTAACCGTGGACATATGTTTTTCATTTGACTATGTTACTTACACACACTATTCTTTTAAAAAATATGTAAAATATAACAGCTGCTGTAAAAAAAATATTTTTAGATCTCTGAAGTGCCTAACGAGCTGCAGTGCACAACAAAAATGGTTTGGTCTTTGTAACATGCCCATAGTAAAATCTCATGGAAGAGTTTAATCCACTTGGTCATCTCCTTAGAAGGGAGTGAACTAACACAGTTATAGTATGACAAAAGTGGTTCTCCAGAGTGTGTTCACTGACTATAACAGCAAGGTCTTGATCATTCACTACGCCAGAGAAATGATACAAACAATGGATCAGCCAACTTTAAAAACAGCAGTATAAAAGCAATTGTAAAGGCACCAACTGTATCATCTGAGCTCTGCTTTGACATTGCTGTTTTCTGATGGCAAAAATATACCTATTTCCTGCCAGTATAAGTGAGAGATTAAGGGGTAAATATAGAAAACCTAAAGTTTGCTTTGGATGAGAAGTTTTTTCTTTATGAATTATTGAATAAATCAAATATCCTTGGTTCTCATCCCAACAGGGTGCGATGATTGCTAGCTTGAAAAAAATGTAGCAGGAGCAAACGTTGGCAAGAGCAAAGCATTATAATGTGAAGTCTAAGAGATAAAAAGGATTGTCAGTTACAGTAAAAGCTATCAACGTTGGGAGAAGATGTTTAAGCTGTAATTCTACCTAGATTAAGGTTACTTAAAAACAGTGCTTGTGGCTTGAAAGCAACCTGTGTGAGCCTATTTCAAGGGATAAATTCCACCTCTAGATATTGCATAGATGCAAATTATTCCACTGCAACATTTTTGGCTGCTATGATGTGAGGGAATGGCAAGTATGGAGAACTGCCAAAACTGAATGTCTACTTCCTTCTCTTCCAGTTGATAAGACAGGAGAGCTAAAAGGCTTTTTTGAAATCAGTCATGTGGTATGTGGAGAGTAGGATGAGAAAACAAAATCTTTGTTACGAAGATCCCAGTCATACAGTGGTAGAGAACATGTTGGGGAGGCTCCTGTTCTCAGAGGAGCTCTGACATTCCCTGCAACAGCTGCAGCACCATGTTGTAAGTTGTCTGCTGCCATTTGATGGGGTGCCACAGGCTTTACTTGCACCAGGTCCTGCTCTGCCAGCTTCCACTAAAGCTTACCTTGCATCATCCAAGTTAAATATAGACAGCTTCTTTGTATTTCCTGCGTTTCATTGATTTAGTCTTGATGTTTCCAGAGTGTTAAGTCCAGCATGTTCAAGGGTGTCCAGGGTATTCAAAGCTGTGCAGACAGTGTCCTTGAATCACTTCCAGTCAACGTCAATATAACAGGAAGTCGTATTAGTGATATCCAGCTGGCTTTGTGCTGATTTGCAGAGTGCTTGTTTTACAGCAGCAATGTTACAGTATTAATCTCCAAACTGTTGACATTTAGGTTATTCAAAAGCTTTTGCTTGCAATTGTATAGACAGTTTGATGTGGATGTTGAACTTTCCACAGATCAGTTAATTTGACATTTGAATCCTCCTCCCATAGACTTCTGGTATCACTGATGTTGGCCTGAAGGTGGTGTAATCAATCACTGCCAATTTTTAGACTGTCCCGGGGGTTTTGGTTTTACCTGGAACCTGAAGGCTTGTGATCATATTAATTACATTTATTTAGGAAGAATGGATAACTGGTTTTGTACTTTTGCTATTGTATTTGTCAATAATACCCTCAGCAACCTTGACAGTCTTACTTAAAACAAGCTTTGAAGCTACTGGGATAATAATGATGTTCTTCTTTTGTATCTGAGAACTGATATGTTTCATGAAAGTTATCTCTGATCTTAGCTGTGTTGAATTAGTATTTAGTCACTAGCGATGGCGGCATAGCATTTTTTGTAAAGCAACAATCTTACTCTTACTGTATAGTCATTTTTGCCATTAGGTGATGTAGTTTATTGATCATGGGGGATCTGATAGTGAAATGATTACCAGTTTCTACATTATTTTCTCAGCAATTACAACTCTACAGTTAAGGGCAGCCAATCCAAGTTTCCCTAAAATTGTTTCCCTCATAAGAAAAATTTCATTTAGTTTTATAATATGAACTCTGTATCTGGTCACTGCATTGTCAGACAGGGCAGTTCTTCATGCTGGTAATTAAATGGATGTCAGTAAGTGTTTCTGTGATCCTGCTATGTCCAAAGATGTAAATATAAAGAACCTAATATAAAGGGAAGGGAGATTCCTCAGGGAATGGCTATGCTGTGCAGTGAAGTGCAGTGCAGATAGCTCTGAAGTGGTGTTGACCACTTAGTAGCATGGTATTGCACTTCAGTAAAAATTTTGACTCCCAGCAGTAACTCCTAGCTTCAGCTCAGTGCCACGGTGAGGCAGTCAGACTGCTTTTGCTTCCAGAGATGGTTKAGTTTGTGGGAGTTTGATCTGCTGTGCTCTGTTGTGTGGGAGTCACTGAATTCCGGTACGGCTTCTAGCCAATGGAAAGGGATCCTTGATTCGGAGTTTCAGGTGAGCAGATTTTGCAATGGTAACTGCTAGTGAATCCATACCTGCAGCTTTGCTGCTTTCCTGTCATCTTACAAGTTTGAAAGAATGGCAGATCAACTTGGTTTTCATGCCAAATACACTTACTAAGCAGTATCACGCATCCAGATTCAGTCATAATATGGAATCAAAAAAGGTGAGGTAAAGCCAGCTATAACGTTTGGCCTGTAGAGTTTGATACACCTCTATAGGTGATCTAGTGTGTGTACTTAAACTCCATAGCAAACCTGATGTGCTAAGTTAGAGATGGGTCTAATGTGATCTCAAGCTTTCACACTTGTCTGCAAGTGTCTATCTGCAACAGCAGCTCTTTGGAAGAGGGAGTTTAATCTTAGCAGGGGGCACCAGGCATCAGGAGTCCATTTGTAGGTTACTGCTGACTCCGGAGCTATGTGATTGCGCTACACTCAGGAGGATAATACTGAATGGTTTGATTTTTAAAATGATATAGCAGTCTGTATTTTGCTTCTTTGTTTGGGTTTTGGAAAAACAAATTGGCTTTAAATTTTGTTTTATGTGGCTTTTGGGAAGCAGAAAGTGAGAGAGAATTGGGAAAATATTTGTGCTCCAGGGAGATTTCTCAGCTCTTCCATCTCATATATTTAATATGTATACAATGTTTTTGCTAGAATGAAGCAAGTCAAAGGGAATTTGGGATGAATCGCTCTCAGCAAGTAAATTAAATATGTTTTATTCTCAGTTCATCTCAGATGATACACAGTGGGTAGAAGAGCTATATTTTGAGGATTGATAGTGTAGAATAAAAATTTACACTAGGGGGCAGCCTATAACTGATGTGTTGGATTACTAATACTGTATCTGATGTCACGGAGAAATTGGCCCAGAAGATTCATATACTGCACAGCTTTTCGGGGAAAATTTAGGCTTGTAGAAACTGTTGAGTCAGCATTTTCTCCCCTGGGTAAATATAAGAATGAAAAGGCCTTGCATAATATTAGAAACCCTGCACATAATGCTGGTGGTGAACTACAATATTATAGAAAGCTGTGACAAAGAAATACGTGGCATTGTTCTGAATTCAGGCTTTTTCAAGAGCTGTATTTTAAAAGTTTGCAGCTTTTATGAAAATTAATGTATTTATATTCATCTTAAAGTGATTTAGGTTTGTTTGGACAAAGTAAATTTAGTTCATTATCAAAATGAGTAGAAAAACTACAGTCCTCAAGCAAATGGAAGATAATTTTAAAAATCTTTTAATTTTTTAAATCACTTTAATATAAAATTGTGCTAAAAATAGTTGCTTATTGCTCAGTTTTTCTATATCAGCAGTACATATTCATGAAATGACACTTCAGATTTTGAAATGAACTTATCCCGATTTAGCAAAACACTCAAATATAGGCCTGACTGCCTATATTTATTTAATAATTTATATAATGCCTATTATATAGGCATTCCTATAATGCCTATAGGAATAGGAAGCCAAAAGTGCACTTCAGATGAGATTCAGAGTTCTGCTTAGGCTCATGGCAAGAACATTTATCTTGAGGAGGGAGATTAGGTTTCCACAACCATTTTGCAGACCTGCCTGTGCTATGATTGTCAATCAGAGTGTTATTTAGCTGTGATGGTTGCATACAAGGTACGAGTTTTGGGTCATAGTAAGAAATCAGAGAAAGTCCAGGTCAGAGAGGAGCTGAGAATCACTGCATAAACATACTTGTGGTCTGCATTGTGTTTACATTGCAGAATACATCTACAGCTCTCAGAAATGCAGATTTTATTGCCTCTTTTCACAAATGAAGGAAATTGAGGCATGGGGACAGAATCATGTTTCCAAAGTATCATATTGAGGAAAACAGGAAAGTTCCTTGACTGCCAGCTCTAGTAAAGTTTCCCTCAAAGTAATCCTACGGAAGAAGTATCAAAAAGAGAGTCCAGCTCCACATGCACATCTGCTAGGCTGGAGTGACAGAGGAAGACAGAGAGATGCTAGAAGAAGTAAACATTCCAGTGGCAAAGTGGGCACCAAAGAAGTGTGGAAGCCTCGCTGGGCTAATCCTACTGGGCTGCCAGACAGGGTGGAGAGACAGGCTCCCCGAGAATCAGAGAAAGAGCATAACCGAATTGCCTTCTAGAGGAGGTTTTTCATTCTCCAGTGATTACAAAGAAAGCTCAGGGAGATCTGACAGGCAAGGCTGAAGTTTGGTTCATGATAGAAGTTAAAGATTTTGTAATTTCATGTTTCTATAACTTTCCTTCTTTCTTTTTCTCCAATATCTGGCACATACAAACACGTGCAGATGAACATGTGTGTATGTGTTCTGAATACTAGAGTTCTTTAGTAGGTAAACACCTGGATGTTTGTGAATCTCAGCTTTTCACCCACTTTTAAAAACCTCAGGAAGTTATGGTAGTGCCCAAATCCACAAGACCCTGATATTTTCACCTTTGAACTGATATGCTCTTAAGAAAAACAATGTGTTAGTTTGCATGGTTCATTGCAAAGTAGTGTCCTGATACATAAATGAGGTTTGGAGACTACCTAAGTAAGAAAAATAATAAATTTTGGTCTTGTGAATATGAGTATTAGACCTGTACCCAATGAATACCCCACATTATTTTGAYGTATAAAGCTGTAAATTACTTGCTACCCACATCTATACCTGAGCTACTGCAGCTGCAGTTCATCAAGACCATCATAGCTGGAACTTCTCTGTGTTAAGGAATTGGTGGCTGGCAGGAAATTTTTCATCTCTGAAATTTGCTTTCCCCCTTTTTGAGCCATAACCAGATATATTGGATTGCATATGTTTTGAAAAATCTATTTTTTTCTCCCTCATTCTTACAGATAACTGATGTGTAAGGTTGAGCAGTAAAGATGAATGATTGAGTGGGGCTTCACTTTTGTTGGTCAGTTATTTAGTAGTGTATTCTGAAGACTACCAAGGGCACTCAGAGATTTAGGCAAGCAGTTACATATCACAGAGCAGTAAAAAATCCCCTTTATACTAAGTGTAAATGCAGCACTGGAAAAGCCAACCAAATATTAGCTGTATAAAGCATGAGAAACTTTTGTACCACTTCACAATGACTGTCTTTTCCCTGTTCTCATCAGAATCCAGAAAATGCTTTCCATCTCTAGCTTCTCCRTATATTGTTTTCAGACTTATTACATGATACTACCATCTGTGCTACTTGTCTTTTTGATGCAGTTCTAAATCTGCATATTTTAAGATACTAATTTTGTAGGTGAGGTGCCCAAGACTCTGAGAGTTACAGAAAGATTCCATTTGTTTTGTGCCATACCTGCATAAAACAGGAAGATAGTCCCTGCCCCCAAACACTAAAAGTTCAAATCAACGGAGAGAAAGAAACAAATTGGGGAATACAAAGAAATAGGAGGACAATATTAATAGGTGAGGTGGCTGTCAAACCAGCAGCTGACTAGTGTTGATCTGTTTATAGATCAAGACAAAGGAAATCTTGAGGGAGGTATGTGAAGGCCAGTGAGGTGATTTCATGGGCAAATAATCATCTACTGTTAAGTTAAAACTTTGCTCTGGTTATGACTTTCCCACTTTTATGTGTAATCAGAAACATCTTCCTGTCACTACTGCATTTTTTTTGCATAAGGCACATTGCTATTTTACAACTGATGTGTGAAAATGAAAATGATGAAAATTTAATCCAATGCACTGACCCCTGTCGTTCCTTTTTTCTATCTGGATGACTAAAATAATATAACCAATAAAATAACCAACTCATTGAACCAATGAGACATCAAAGAGTGCAAACAATAGACTGCATATTCCTTTCTGAGCCAGGCCCACCCCAACCCTCAATTTTGAAGGGAAGATATATTGCTGTAAGATTAATTTTTATGTACCTGAGAACTGTTGAAGGACAGCATGTGCCAACCTCCTTTTTTTCTTTTGTTCCACTTCCTACTAGTGGTGAAAAAAAAATCTTTAGCATCATCTGTGCAGGTGTAACCTTGCTTTCCAGGCTTTTGCCCTGTTATAATGATGCAATGCATGCCTTACATGAAAATCAGGCCTATTGTGCACAACTGTATTTCTCATACAATACTTATTGATCAGTACTAGCCCACACCTGAAGGCCTGGGTGCTTAGTATTCCTCCACTTTCTTTTTTTTTTTTCCAGAAGTTGATTCATTGTAACCAGTGCAGAAGTTCAGCTGGTCAGCCGAAAACCAAAACTTCCAGGATTTCAAGGCTGCATTTAAAAGAATTTGATCATGCGGGCATTCGGAGTGCCTGATTACTATCTTCCAAACATTCATAGTTCAATCATAAACATATAGATTTTCACATTTTCCTAATAAATGAATGAAAGTACCTTTTGGGGAGTAAAGTGATATGTTTTTAAGACATTTGTTTACTTTTTCTGTAAGCTCCTGAGATGGCTAACATACTAGTTGTTAATCACACCATCTGTTCAAGCAGTATTTGACTAAATGAATCAATTCATACTTTTTCTTCTTAAAGCAGTTTTTTGCAGAACAATATGTTTGTGTCTATTACCCCATCATTTGGCAATGTAATATGAGATATTTTAATTTTCCTATTTATTGTGCATGGGTTTTCAATCTCCAAATATTTTTTTAAAATATGCATACAGCACAGAAAAGCTGTGTCTATTGATTTCTGCAACATTGCAAACAGTGGAAAAATCTGTTCCATTCTGCTGTCAAATTTTAACCATCTGATTATATTTAAATGAGTTCTTCCAACATGTTTCATTTGAATGACCGTCCTGTAAGCGATTCCTRTTTTGTACCGAAGATGGCAGTGATGCACAACCTAGCCGGTGGTGTTTATCCTGGAAGAGTTTTGCTCAGATTTCAGTTACAAGTTCCAGGAAATGGCAAATTAGGGGGAAGATTCTGCAAGCCGGAATGGCAACCTCTTGTAGTCGTTGTTGTCTTACTTGTCTCTGGTGAGCTTACATTTACATAATTCCAAACAAAATTCAGTCTAAATATGAAAATTGTGGGTTGAAATGAATATAAATAAACTTAAACTTTACACTAAAAAGTAAATAAGTCACTTTTGAAGTTTGGAAAAGTATTAATCAGTTTGTTTTAAAATTTCTTTGTATTTGTCCATTTCCTAGCTTCAGCTGAAACCAAAAATCATCAGCCTCTGTACATCAAACTCTCCTTGCGCTTACAGTGCTGTCAAATCTTGGTAATTCCTGAAACCTCATGTGAAAGGCTAGAAGTTTCAAGGGAATGTAGATCATTTCTAACCCAGAGAAGCTTAGTGCAAATATGCTTGGATAAGTTCCTGACTCTTAGAAGATTACTTGAAACCAACATTTTGAGGTACACCATAACATAGATTCAGAGGAGGAATATTGGTCTGAACACCAGGAAAAATTTTGATAAAGATGGGTTAGTTACTAAAATAGTTTCTGATTAAAAACAGTGATCGAAGCCACATTGCTAGTACAAGCCAAACAAAACAAAAAAGAAAAAAGAAAATCCTAAAGGAAAATTGAGTGGATGACTTCCTAACCATTTTTCCGTTATCATGGATGTGCCTTACTTACTGTCATGGACATACCTTGATACCACAGTGGAGTTAACAGAGTTATAGAGCAGAGTTAACAGTTGTTACTAAAGGCTGTATACTGTTTGCATGATTTCTTATGAACCTAGAAGTGCTATTCCTCACTGCCACGCTTCCACTGTTCAGAGAGTTTACTTTATAAGAAAGGGCACTGTGTCCTCAAAAGCAAATACCTGTATATCAAAGACAAAAATTGTTCTAAAACKGTGGCTCAGTCCCATTCTATTTTTTAATCTGAGTCTTATTTGTGTAAATTCATAGATAGTCAAGTTTCCTGACCAGACTCATGAAAGTAATGAGGAATGTCGCTGAGGTGATCTCAGTAGAATCTTCATCACCCCTTGACCTGTCTGTTTTTTTTCACTGATTTATTTTTGTTTTGTTAATAATTGAGAAAGAAAGTAAAAGAGCAAATGTGTCTATGAATGAGGTCTGAAGATTTTCAGAGTGCATGTTGTAATCTGTGTTGTGCCAGAGGAACACAGTTGTCTTGCTGGATCATAAATAGAGAAGGGGTCTGTCAGTAATACAGGCATCAAACAGGTGAGCAGGTGCAGGCCCCTGAATTGGTGCTAAATGTGAATTGGAAGCCAGTGGAGGGCATGCAATAATATATATATTATTTTTCAAGTGTCCTGGTAAGGGGGTAAGCTGCTGACTTCTTTTATAAAGTGGAGATTTTGTATTTCTTCCATTTTAATTACAAACTAACATTAGTCTGTTCTGAAAGTATTGCCTGCATGAGTCATTGTGAGTTGATTCCTCTGAGAAAAAGGATTATTTCATGGCATCCTGAAGACAAAAGAAGACATTTTTTCACACTTCAAATCCTTTTCCATATCTGAATATTTATCATTGACACTTCATCCACTGTGTTGCTCTGAACAACAAGACTTATTTGACAATGGAGGGACCCATCCCTTCAGTAAAAGAAAAGGACAGCCGCTTGATTAATCCCTCACAGTATTTCTCTTCCTTCAATTTAGGTGTTGCTTAAGTTTCAGTTTGAGCCACTATTTGCTCCAGCCCCGGCAGTATTAATATTGGCATTTATTTGGTGTCATTCATTCCCTTTACTGCAGAGATGTCATCCTCATGTTGTTGGCAACAAAGATTTTATGTCTTCACTATTCCTGGCTCATCTATAGATGTAGGGAAAGAAAGAAGTGTTGATTTTGCCCTAATCATCCACATCCACATCCTAGGAGGATGAAGGGCAGCAGTGATTGGATCTGATATAATACTACACAGTTTACTTCTGTTATTGGCATCAGCAGTGCTTTGGCAAGTATACTGAAGTCAGCGCAGAGGGTAATACTGAGACTGCGGTTTAATTTCCAGTTTTAAAGCCATAGAGAAGTCCTACTAGGAATGTCTTGTCCTGCCCTGAGTCCTGATCCATCTCCTTCAGAAGTGTTTTTAAGACACATCTGAATTTTTAAATTTCAGACTCCTGGGCAGAAAGCGTGTTTGTGTTATATTTTATTTATTTGATTTTCAAAACTTCATATTCTCTTACCTCTGTTTAAGGGGATATTGAAGCTGAGTGCCATGTTGACAGACTTTTTTTCTTTTTACAGTATAGTATTTCTAAATGTGGGTTTGAAGTAAAATTAGTAATTCAGTTGTCACAGCAGCTCACTGAGAAACTCCGGTAGAGCTGTGACATCAGTATGAAGCTGTTCCTAGACTGCTTTATCTGGTAAGGTTAATTAAAAGGGATATCTAGGGGGTTCATGTCAACTTGAATAATGATGCCTTCTTTCTGCACATATTAGAATTCTCCTTGAAAATCTAGCAAACAGCATTGCCATGTTGATATTGTAGATTTTTTTTCAGCAGATAGATCAGGCCACCTATTTTAAAAGGGAAAGAATTATGTTTTTCTTCTGAATAAGAGCAAATCTACTGAGAACTGGATTTACCTTTTTGCATTAAGTGATGTGACAAATTTGACTTCCTTGGCATTCATAACTCATTTGCAATGTTCTTCTTCACTGAGCGGAGTTCTTCTTCTTTAGAAGTTCAAAGCGTTCTTGATCTTTTTGATTAGGCAGCATTTTTACAATTATCTAAGCTTGAAAACATAAAATCTTTCATAAAGTAACCCGATTTCCTTATTGCTTTTATATACTATRAGCTGAATTTGTGTGGCCCATATTCATACTGATGAATAATGACTCATTTATAAACACTAGTGACTTCTGGGGGATCATTTTTATAAGGGCATATAAAGATAATACATAAAATCTTTTGTATGTAAAAAATGTAATGAGAATGGTTACTCTTTTCTGTTGCACAACCTGTCAGTGTTTTTTTTACAGTTCTCTAAAACCTAAACTATGTTACCTTTACGATTAATTTTCTTCTCTAAAATTTCATTTTTTTGAAAATAGCCATTTTGAGTCCATCAAAATAATTTTAAAAGATTTTTAATCTATTAAAATCCATGATTTTACTGAAAATTGGATTGTGCTAAATGAAAATTTTAATTCTTTTTCTTTTTGTAAACAAAGGGAAAATTATCATGAATAATTTAAGACAAAAAGATGCTGCAGTCTCCAAAAATGGCGAGAACTTGAATTTTTTTAATATAGTCACAAGCTTATTCGTTCTAGACATTGGTTACTGTCAAGTTAGAAACTAAGTCTGATTATAAATATAGTAATAATATACCTTTTGTCTTAAATAAAACTGTCATTGGTCTGTATAGGTAATAATCAGTTTTTAATAGGTTTGTTCTGAATTTTTGTATTGTATCTCACTGGGAAATGGAGACAGAAGAGAAAATACCACTTGACTCCTCCTAAGGGAGGAGATCCGAACAGAAAAGGCATCTTTAAATATTTGAGGTTGTATGTGCCCTGAAAACTACAGTGTGAAAGTTTGTTTCTCTTACTTCACCTCTGAATCTCTAAAATTAAAAAGCTGGTATTCTGTGTAAATGCTTTCTATATTGGTGCAATAGGAATTGCGATTGCGCCAAAACAAATTTAGGGTGTTTTCTAAAGAGTTCAACTAGATGAGTTCAGTGACATAGTGAAAAAGTTGCACCCTTGCTATTCAGCACTATTAGAGACAGATTTTTATGATGAGTGTTAAAATAATAGTTCCTAAGAACCATTCAGTATGAGATCCTCTTTACCAGACATTGCACAGACACAGTAAATAGCTCCCAAATCTAGTGAACTTTAAATTGTCATACTTATGCTATTTACTAACATCATGCTGATAATTCATTACATGCCTTCTTCCTACCTTTAGCTGGTACTTAGATGATAAGCTAAAGTTGTTTAAAGCATGTTTATAGTAGATTAGAAGGGAGTGAGATGAAGGAAGAGAAAGAAAGGAGACAGATGAGTGAGACAGGGAAGATGCATTTGTATTTTTCAAGATAAGACAACTGTGCTTGACTACCTATTGTCAGTATTGTGGAGTTGTGATAAAAATGTATAAACTGTGGGTATCGGCCCCTCCGTGTCGTACATTCGGCMAGCCTGCCATGGTATGCTTAAGTGCTTGCACTAGCGTGATGTTCCAGGACAATTTGCAATGAACACAGAGGAGAATGTTTCGTATCACGTACTGTCACTTTTTCCATGGAAGTTCTTAACCTTGCTTTAGTCTCTCTACTAAATATGCCAGCTTGCTCATGTCTGAAAAATTTCTACTTTTTCCTTTCCTATTGCATGCTTTTATTATAGGGAAAGAAGAAAATGGCCCTCCTTCACCTTAAGCATACTCATACTCACAATTTCCCCTGAATGTTCCCAGATACATATAATTTGGCAAATATTGCTAAGGGTTTCATCCAGTTCTCTGTATCCAGGCTTGGTTGTTATGTATGCTTCTTCTTCCATGTATTGATGATGGCTTCTTCAATTAGTTTAATTTGGAAAGAAAATACATCATCACCAACAAGATTTCTTGTTTACCTACAGCTATATTAATCTGGGCCTTTTACTTCTACTCTTTAATGGAAGTCTTCATTTTTATGAGAACAGATACCTAATGCTGCTTCTTGCTAGGATATATTCTAATACCTTACCTTATGCCATTACACATCCAGTGATTTTCTTCCTCCCTCCCTTCCTCTCTTCCTCTTTCTCTTTCTTTCCTTCTTTCTCCATAACCTTTGCTTCAGTCCTGCTGAATATGTATTTCTAACACCAGATCTCTCTTTGCCTTCCTTTCCTTGCTTCCCAACCTTTCCTTGCTCTTAAGCATGGACTTCTTGTATGCTCACGTCTGAGAGTGTCACACCAGCAGTGTGAGATTCCTGAAAGTGAGCAATGAACTGCAGTAATGTAAATAACAATCTTTTGCTGATAATTGTATTGTTTTGCATATAAACTACCACCTAATTATTTATTATCTTACCTCATATTTAAAGCCTCATACACAGGTATCTGAAAAGCAGGAATATGTGATCTTTATAATGCAGCTGCACCTGTAAACTGTGCTATTAGCAGGAGCTGGAAGTGCAYGCCCAGGATTACTTGAAGTCATGAGCCCTGAAAAGGCTTAGCTGTCTAAATTATCTGGGTTTATTGCAGCCATTTGAAATTTGAAGAACACTACAGGCCCAAGTTAGTCCATTACAAGTTATAGAATATATCTCTCAAATGCTGAGCAGAGCGCAAGACTGCTTTCTTTGATSATGAAATGTCTTACCAATTAGGTCTGCTTAATGTTTGATTTTCTACCTTCTTCAGGCCATACATACTCTGCTCTTCTTTGCATCACATATTTGTATGAGTATATATCATTGTTCTAGACGGCTTACAGTCTTTATATTCTAATTTTCTCCTATTTTAAGAAAATTCTCTAAGTATTTTGGAAGAGAGAGGATTCAATAAAAAGCAAATGCCAACTGCTAGTTGCAGCTCCTGCAGACATTGTTAATTCCTTAGACTTATTTTTGTAACAAAAGGAAATACAAGAGGGTAATTCCACCTAGAATGGAAGGCTCACAATCTATGGGCTACGCAGAGAATTTTTGCAGGTGGTTGTTCATTCCTGTGCTAGTTTGCATGTAAGCCTTTTCTTTTTCCTCCCTTTACAAGACTGTGAAGAATCAATTTTTTTTACRCATTTTATTTAAACATTGTAAAAATGTTCTATTTGCAATTTAAATTGATTGCATCTCAAAGAAAAGAATAAAAAGAAATAATAATGAAAGACTTGTTTAAAAAATGTTGCAAAAGTGGTCATATATTATTCAAGAGCCAGCATTTCCTGAAGAATCTGAAGAATTTAAGAATGCTATAGAATTACTGCAACAACAGTGTTGCAATTGTATTAGAATCTCACCTCTTTTTACTGCTTTTGCCTCTTAATCTCTTACTTTACTCATTTTCGCAGAAATGAAGTGTCTTGTGGAGTTGGCATAGGAAACTATTTTCAGGCAACTTGCCATCACATTCTAAGCACTGAAGTGCATTTTGTACAAAAAATGCAGCACTGAGACTGGACCAGGGTAGGTCAGATGGTAAGACTTTGGATTCCTCCAACTCTAGAGAAGAGTGAACRCAAAAATAATGATGGAGAAGCACGACAAACAATGGCGTTTGCAAAAGTGGTGTTGTCGTAAAGAGCAGTTGTTTTCTGTGCCTGCTAACCATGACATTTGTTAGAAGTGCAAGAGATATGACGATTGTGTCAGTACTTTTACCAGACTCACAGGATGGTGGCAAGTCTGGCTTCAGTAGACTTAAAGGCATAGTAGTATTAGCCTTACAATCACCTGTGGCTGTTGGTTTTTCTGTTATCACATTATCTGGTATTGTAAAATTCAGTGCCTCACACTATTTCAGGCAACTCTTCAGCATTCACTGCTTTCCAATAAAACTGAGTAATTTGCTTTTATGTAGAGAACTGACTGGAGAGGTACTTAAACTTTCCCACATAGTGAAAGCTTCTGCTGTAGGGTTTAGGTGGTCAGTAGAAAGTCAACACAAAATTCCACTTAGTTGTCATTATGTGTCACTTAAGCAATATCCTATGGATCATGATTTAGCCAGACATTACGGTAATTCCTTCCCCAAATGATAACCACAAAGTGGGGTGTATCTGCAAGCAGCGCGTRTGAATATATTTAACAGAACACTGTATATTCTAGAGTACAAGATGCACATATTATTTATTTGTTATTTTGTGCTTACTTTGTTTGTTTTAATAATAACTTCTTGCACCTACTTTATGCTTTAGAATATACAGTCCATATGAGTTTCAAGAGCAGATATTTTTGCCTCTGTTCTTTTTAAAGCAAAGATGTGGTGAGCCATTTCTGTATTATTACATCTTCTCAAGGGGCTCAAGTGAAAAAAGTCCATGAAACAGTGCACTAAATCACCAGTCAATGAGGCCACTCACAGTACATAAACTTAACCATGTTCGTAAGTCTTTTCTGGGTCAGGGCCGAAGAATGCGCTCCCTTGCCAGTACTGCAGTTAAAGACAGTTTAACAAACAAAAGAATCAAGCACAACAAGAAAAGCATCATTCTTATGAAGACACTTGACATTCCCTGAAGCATCCACACCCAAAAATCAGTCCACACCTGAAAGCAGACTAAATCAAAAGCAGTTTAAATATGTTCTAGTATGAGAAGTTCAAATATTTGCAAATATTAAGTAACTGTTCTATGTACTTCTATATATCTAGTTGCATTTAACTTGAATCTGCCAAGGTCTCTCAGTATCACTGAGGAAACTGAGAACTTAGTAAGCTCCGAAACACACTGTGTTCACTGAAGAAATATAACTGTCTACATTCAGTAGGTCTGCAGTAACTTCAAAGATGCTGTTGTCTTTTCACACTTCAGATTCCTCAGGCTTCATATACAGTGTAATTAACCCACATTTGAGAACAGCCTTTGAACCATGAATTCTTTCAGGACAGCTAACATGTCAAGGGGATTCTCTGTTAAGAGTATTTATATATTGTTACAAAATGCTTTTGTTTTGCACAGATATTTATATTGCATAGCATACTCTTTGGAAAAAAAAAATCTATACACCAAGGTTGCCAAATTACATGCTGAAGAATTATAAAGATACATAAAAATTGGAGTTATAAAGGAAATGCTGAGTCTACAGTAAAAGGTTTAAATGGCTGCTTCTCTCTGTCACTTAAAAACTAACTACATCTATAAATCTCCATCTGTTTTTGTAGAACGTTCCATACATTCAACTTACCCTTTGAAACTCTGGAGACGTTATGTTACACTCTACAGCTGCTTTCACCACCGAGGTTAAGCTACGTGTTCTTGTAATACTTGAAATATTTATTTCTCCTTACCTTTCATATTTGTTATTGTGATGTTGGGAGACAGAAGAAATCAAGATCTCTCAAGCTCTCTTTTCCATTCTTCAGCTTACTTAAGTGGCTTTTCTGCAAGTTACTAATTAGCCACGTGCAACACAGAGGACTCTTGCAGATACCCGCTTGCTGACATGAGGTTTGGAGAGGGTACATAAACTGCCTTGCCAGGCTTGCGTGTCGGCTACAGCATTTTAAATGTAAAATACTCACACTGGGTACTGGTAAACATTTTAGTCTGGTTAATGATGTACTTTGTGTCATTTAGAGAGCTGCTTCTCTTTCTATTGTGAAAATGCAATGTAAAAGCCATTGTGCTGAACATGGGTGATATTTTTACATTTCACCTGTGTAAGGATTTGTCTTTTGATAGTAGCTTTCGTGTTCAGATTATGTTCTCACTTGATTCTTTCCCTCCAATTGCCTGCCAATTAATTATCCGTGGCACAGGAACTGATAGAAAAGTGGGGAGGAAGAGTTTATCTCTTGCGACAGAGTTAGGACATAGTTGTGTTCTATGTTCGTCTTTAAAATTCTGCTCTCATGGCTGTCTGTGGCCAGCAGCTATGCCTATAGAGAGGAATCCTTTTTTCCATGTCTGCCTCTCCGGGGGTATGTGGGCAAGCATCTTAAGAACAAAATAACTTGAATAACATCTGAGAAATATCCTTGCTACATTTATACATGTATTTTTGCAGAGATATTAGTGGTTCCAGACCCTGTTCCTACATAGTTTCATATGTAAAACTACATCTCTCTCTGCAGTAGTTAAACATTTACTCTCTTGGGTCAAGATAAACAAGATAAATTTTCTTTCATTTTCTCTGGGAGGTTAGAATATTTTATTTATCTTCCTTCAAGTGGAAGAGAGAAAAAAATGTAAACTCTCTCAATCAACATCTGTAATTAATAGACAGGTGAATGAAGGCTGTTTAAAATTATGTATGAATGAATACAGTCACTTATTAGTAAGTTTTCTACTACTGTAATGTTGACATGAACCATTCATTTCAGTGATGGTCAATGGTTGCATAATCTAATAGGAATACATAAATACCTAAATTAATTTTGACTTAAAGCTGTAAATATGTGGATAGTCAGTTAGTCTGGGCAGCATGAAAGATAGGCCTGGGAATACTTCTGTGACAAAACACAAATACTAGTTAATCTGTATGCAAAGCTGAATTTACCAGAAGAAGAAACAGATAAGTTTGGCTATAATCATGGCTTGCTAAACTAACTAATCATTACTCCTGGGAAATGCTTTAATGGAAACAAGGGAGTAATAATTTGATTCTTCAAGGATCATTCAGTTATTAGTTAACTCACTGGCCATCCAGTAACTCAGTATTTATCATTAGGTTATATACCAAACCTTTCAGACACTTAATGCCTGGGGTGGGGATGTAATTCAGATCATTTCACTTCAAAAGCAGAGGCCATGTACCCACTTGAACAAAAGGGGGATGTTTTTAATGGGTATCAGCACAGATCCAAGGAGACTTAGCCAGGCATTAGAACAGTTAAGAGCATGAAAAATATTGCTCAAAAATGCCTACATCATTTTAATTCCATGAGCTGTTAGGAAGAATTACTTTGTTCACAATTTTTCATCTAAAGTTATTTTGTAGGTGTTCTTTATTGAGAAGCAAGAAAGGGTACCCTCTTTTAAATTTTGCCACTGAAAGTGAGTGTTTTTATGTAATGTATCAAACTTAGTCAAAGGTCTTATATGTTCTGAAGAGTACTATTTCAAAATTTCAGCTACCATTTCTAAGTAGTTGTTTTACAGCTTTTAACAGTGCATATTCAAGCATATTTATCTCCTCTCAAGTGGAAGAGATAATGAGAAGTAAGCTCACTCACTTCATTGTCTACAATTAATAGACAGGTGAATGAATGCTGTTTAAAATGGTATATGAATGAATACAGTCAGTTTTTAGTAAGTTTTGTTCTATGGACAAAGGTTGATGTGATGATCAGGATTTCTTCTCTTCCTATCAACCAATATTTTAATAACTTCCTAATGAACAGGAAAACATGGAAGCCTCCAACTACTTTTTCACTAACTTCTCTTTGAGGTTTCTTATGGAGTAGAAAAAATCTCCCAGGAAGTTTGTGGCAAAAATATTTCCTCTGTTTTAGCATGTTACTGGACATTTTCATTCCAAATATCAAAAAATTGGTGATAGTTATTACTTGAGCTCTGACTCAACTCATATCTTGAAAATATGTGTATGAATATTTTCCAAAACTAATCTTCTAACATGAGGTGCTTCTGGCATCTGTAAAGGACACAGAAAAGYAGGCTACATTCTTTATTGTTTTTCTTGTTTGGTTGGTTCCCTTCCAGAGCTATTCCACAGGGTGAGATAAAGGAGGCCACACAGAATTGACACAGATTAGTTATTTTAGACCATTACAGTGTTTGTGGGTAACTTTTGTGACATTCTGCACACCTTTTCATTTCTCTTCATCATATCTTCTGTTTGAAATCTCTCACAAAATTCTTGCAATTTACTTTAAAGAAAGCATATTTGTGCTTCAGTAACAATCACATTGCAACCCCACAAGTCATTAGGAAGAAAAAACCATACATTCCAAACAATGTGCAAGTAAAACTTGCATTTAAAACTGTATTGCTACATAATTATCCTGTTTACAGTCTTTCTTACAGCTTTTCTCACAGAAAAATGTAGATTTGGATTCTAAATGGAATGAAAATGCCAGAAAGCTTTGGCAAGAGTATGTTTGCTGCATACTTAGGGATATTGCATGGAGAAAGAAATGTGTTTGTAATTAGGGATACACAGAACAGTTCTGATTACATCTGAGAAAGCCAAATGGAGTAACTTTCTAAAGGACAAAGCATGTAAGCTTAAGCAAATAAAAATTCAGCTTTTACTGAAGTAGTTAAAGGAAGTACACAGGTTCTCACAAAGTTGCTTTAACAGATTTGCTATTTCATAATCTTCTGTAATCCATTTCTGAATTTGTTCTTGAATTAAAACATACACATCATTTGTCCTTCAGAGTTCAAAAAATTTGACCAGTTTTCTCTCAAAATCTGTGAATGATGGTTGCAAAAAATAGAAAGAATTTCTGCTGAAGCTAGTGGTAATCTACCCATCGAATTCAATAGGCAGTAAATAGACATAATCAATAATATTGCTTTTTAAAATGTGTCTAAATACTGTTTGATTTTGAGAAAGATAAAAGAACTGAAGAAGAGAGTAAAGTGTTGCTTCTTCTTCTCAACAGCAGCTTTTCATATCTACCTGACCCTTGGAATCCAGGCATCTCTGAAAAGTGTCACTTAAAAATATTTCAGAACACTCAGCCTGACTAGTTAGTGTTGGACTGTTTAGTCTCACACACTTCTACTTCGACAAGTGCCTGTTAAGTTATAAGAGCTAAACTGATGAACTCGGAGAACTAAAGCAACATAGACATGCTTAACTAATGATGCCACAGAAAAATCTATATAAGGATATCACTTCAAAATACAGGTTCTGAATGAGTGATGTTGACCAATTTCCTTTTCTATGTGACTAGCAGGCTAGTTGTGTGAAACTTGAGATTGCACAGAAACCTGCATTTTGAGATGATCTCAGAAAGCTAAAGCTTCTGATTCAGAGTTCCTTGTAGCATTTTCTGCCTTGACATATGAATCAGTAAACAATTCTCACAAGTGTTCACAGCAAAATCTCATGTGCTCCAGGTGTTCATTGTTCTCTCCGTAGGCCACGTTGTTATTCCTTTTTTCCAGATCAACCCAAATCTGATGTTCCCATTTCTACCTGACTCAATGTGTGTCAAAGAGTAGTTAGGCATGTTCAACTTACTTTCAGTGTAAGTGCTTGAGATCAGTAGCTGAAAATTCTCAAGTTTCTGTATACCTAGCAGGGAAAATGGATTTGGAACCTCACAGTAACAGTCTAAACCACAAGGATGCCAAGGATTATGTCCCCTACATTGAGAAAAGATCAGAAAAAAACCCACAAAACAAGCAGTTTATGGCATTGTTAGTGTAGACTGAGAGAGACTACATTTTCATGGCACACAGCACTAGGTGCTGAAATTTAATTTACTATGAATAGCTGAGTTTCATCAGAGAACTATCRTTCCCATGAAAGGCCTGGAGAATGTTAAGACTTTTTTTGTAGATTTCTTTTTAAAATTTAGTACTCACCCCTGACCTCTTCCAATGACCACAGTTTCTTCTAGTTGTTTTACCATTAAGAATTTCAGGTCCCTACTCATAATGATGGTGACTGAAGAGCTTTTGAGCTTTATCTCTGTGATGCCCAAGAGTCTCACTTTTTGTAGAAAGCACAAATAAATTAACTCACTTTGTTTAGAAACAATGAGTGATCAAAAAGAAAATGGAGATAGTTCAGTAAAACATTTTTGTAATACCATCAGTGTTCTTAGAAATCCATGTCAGCTGCTGTAACAGCTCTACAAGTTTTAACTCTTGTTTGTAAGAAAAACAAAACCCATCGTCTTTATATAAATACAAAAGAAACTTTCCAGAACAAATGGCAGCAGAAGTGGAAAGGAAACAAGACTTAGACTCTCATCCAACATAGATCTTTGTTTGCATTGTGTGTTTATTAAAGCAAGCAGGTAATACTTCTATCCCTGAAACAAACCACATCAAAAAAAGGTCTTGCAGCATGTTCTTCTACTCCACCCTTCAGAATCACAGCATAGTCAATAGCATACCTAAAAGGACATGCTTGCCCTACCTATTCGATCCCCAGCTCCTGCATACATTGTTGTTGGAACTTTACCTGTGCAAGTCATTCTAGCTATTGCTGCATGTTAAGCACTTACACATCAGCATTAGGTACCAAACCCACACTCAGGTTTGCTAAGCACAGAAAAATTTGTCTTCAGCCAGTAAATTTGCCACCACTCCCTTGAACAATGTCATGGTATATAAGCAGGGAATTTCAGGAAAAAAAGCTATTATACCTTTGGGATGCTAATATGCTTATTTCTCATTACAAGTCCATCCCGAATTCTTGGGTACAGGGAATTGTTGGGTATTGGGAATGCTCCCAGTTCTCCACCTGGGAGGAGAGCTGTGGATGTAATAACTTCAGCACAGTCCCTGTACTCCTATTTGCAGTGCTACAAACCCGATAGGATTTGTGGTATGCTGGAACCATTGTAGACTGACCAATATATTGATAGAATCTTTCTGCACTCCACCTGATCTTACCTTATCTTTGTAAGAACTTTTCATTTTTAGTTTTTTGAGGGCTAAGTGTACAATATTTGGTATGTCTTACTGGTATTTGACTGATTCTGGAGCAACACTAACATTAGTTGATGGAGTTCTCACTATACAATATAAAGAATGATTGGTATGATGCTGGTTTCAAAAAGCTGTGGTTACTTTAAGGAAATACTGTAATGCATTTGTCTGGAAGCAATTAAAGGCTGATAGAAACTCACCATTTAGAGCAATCAGTCAATACACTCATCTCTTCCTCTTAGTATTTTTCTTCTGTTTTTTAATTTTTTGAATCTGTCCATAATGGCCATAATGGCTTTTGACTTTCTGTCTTTCTTTTTCCCTTTGCAAATCAAGTATCTTGGATCTTTTATGGGTGTCTAGGAATGTTCTGACAAGCAATCTAAATTTCTTTATGCTACAGTCTTCCTATTCTCCTATTGTTCTTGATTCAAGGATAAACTTTAGCAGGTTCACTTTAATTATTTACATTACCCTTTAAAATATCTTCAAGTGAATGTAGTTAGAATATCTTTTTACTTACTTCCCTCTCCCCCAGTTTCCACAAACTAAAACAATGTTCACAGTTTCTGAGATCTGAGTTGACACAGGTTGAGATTTTAATCTCAGATGCCCAAAGAAGAGTGTCATTTAAGTTTAAATCAATCTATGTTCTATGATGAGGCCCTTCTGATTTTCAAATGCATGTATTGACAACTGTTGACATAACTTGACTAAAATGTATATTGCTTTTTCAAAAGTAGTTTGATCTCTTCACTATATAGTATTCCATTTTGTAACAGTTCTTTTAAATATGGTAAAGTGAATATGGTAAATGTGCATAGAATCAAAGTACAGACAGTCGTAATGGCTTTTGCTATCATTATTCTGAAAAAAAGTAAACTCACCATTGTCTTTAATGGAACTCTGCCTAAATAAAAGACTGAAGAATAAAATTCTTCATTTGGTTATTTTATTATAACTTATAAATTCTTGGAGTCTAGTATTTAAACCTTTTCTCACTTGCAAGAAAAAGCACTGCAAATTTAAATTGCATCAAGCTGAAGGATGCTGCCTAATTGTGTTGTTCCCTGTTTCTTTAGTGCTGTTAAATTAATGGAAACAATAAAATAAGAACACTGCCTGTAAATATTTCTTTCTAACAGTGTTTTGTGGCTGATTAAATATTTGCGTGATTCAACAGCAGTTCTTTACAAGCACATTCAATGCTCAAGAATTCTCTGAAATGCAACACAGAATCATTTCATGGTGAACTGTCATTAAATCCTGCTTATATGTGAAAAGGCATGGAATAATATGTATTGAAGCACCACCTCTTAAATATAGATGTGATTTAATTTCACTAAGGATATCTTAATTTGGAAATACTCTATAAACAAAAACAAACCCAGTGTGTGAGCTTTTCACATTATTTTCTTCCCTCTGGATATGATTATGTTCATTACTTTTAATAACTTCTTAGAAAAGTTGTATGCACTCAATTTTTGTAATGGGCAATATACTTACCAGGAATGACTTACTGCTTACAAGATTGCAGTATGCATTATAGACCAAGTGATGCAAATACATTTTAACTTGGAAAAAGAAAAAGAAAAGCTGTACTATTTTACTATTTTATGACCTTCATTATGGCCATAGAATTGAAAAATCTTCCTAAATGCCTACCCATCTGCTCTGAGTAAAGCAAATGTTTATGCTGCTGCTCTCCATAATCCCCTCTTCCTTTCTTCCACATCTGCTACTGACCAGGCCTTTTCTTGATAATTATTGAGTGCTTGGTTTGAAAAGACACAAGTTCAAAATGAGATGTCATTGTTATTGCAACATTTTACTCAGATTCAAAATCAGGGCTCAGTAATCTTCAGATTTCCTCAGTGATTTTGGGCATCTGGCTGAATCTTTCCATGCTTTGGTCTTCTATTTGTAAAAGGGAATAATGATGTTTATCTTCTGCCATTGTTGTCTRTTTTGGTTGAAAGAATTAGTTTGTTGCCTAATATGAGGGAGGCTATGGTTATCTCTTGAGGCTTCTAAACACTATGTATAAAACATATATTTTAAAAAGGAAGAGTACTGTCTTAAAATGCTTTAAAAATGAAATGATTATGAATTGCTACCTTTGCTTTGTAAGTGCATTGGAGTGCCTGCTGTTTCAGGGTTTGTGGGAAGTGAAATGATATGTAGTTGAATTAAAAAATCTAACGCTTTCCTGGACTTCTGTTGAAAACTAGCCTTTTATCTGCCCTATATAGTAGGTCCTGTAAGTGCTAAACATAAAAATTCTCCTTAATGTAATGTTCAGTAAGCAATTGGGAGGACAATTGTCAGGAGAGAAAACTTACTAAAACTTGCCCATGTATGGAAGCCGATATCAGTTTAATTATATAAATCATATTTATATGACACGTATAAGCACTACACCGTACTGTATCTTGGCAGGCACATATTATTCAGTTTGCTTCCAAGATTTCAGGTTGCTGAGCATCACATATTGCATGCCCCAAATACAATGTTCACAGTGGTACTGAACTTACGCATGTTTGGCTTTAGTATTTCTGGGATTTTCTTAGCACTTTGCCAAGTGGAGCAGCCTTAAAAATTGATCCAGAGGTAAACTTGTCAACCTATTCAAGCATGTGCAGAAGTAGTTTTAGCGTGCCAACACACTTTTTTGAAGCAGTCTTACTTTCCAACTTTTTGCTTCAGTCTAATGAAGGAAAAAAACATGGATCCTTGGAATTAATTGCTCCTGCTTTCAGGGGAGTTGTTTATGCAGCAGGGTGGACATTCAGTGAGTTGTTTAGAGATACTTATGGTACAGAGATATTGTTGCAGAAGACAGCAGGACTCAAAGGTCACTTAACTTACGGAAGTCTGAGCAGTTGTGTTGATAACAAACATGCCATTCTAGGATTGTAAACAAACAGGAGATGACCAGAAATGGCTGCAGAGTTTTTGCATGAAACTATGTGAAGAGCTTACTCTGATCTTCCATTTCAGAACAAACTTTTGAGGGAATCCATACCACTATCAAAGGGATTGCAGCAGCACACATGTATATGGCTGCTTCAAACTCTGTTGGTACATTGTAAACCATTTGGTTTAAGCAAGTCAGCTAGCAGTGATAGTAAATGTTTGTGAAGTGCCTTTGCTGACCAATGCATACTATACATTTAAGCAACAGACATCTGGTTTCAGGAAAGATTGCCAACTACAGTGGGGTCAAACTGAACCATGCTCATACTTCCTCTGTCTGGTGGGTGGCCTGTATGACACCCAAGGAGGAAACTATGTTCCATTCATCTGACGCAGGTCAGCCAGGACTGCAGGTGCATGAGCATAGGTTTGAGACATACAAGCAAGGCGGACAGCAGCAGGAGGCTGAGGAGATCTTGTGCCACCTACAAGGACAAGCAAGGACTTCATTTCCTCCCAGTAACGCAATATGCAGTGTGTCTTTCCTTCTTGCCTGTGATTGTATGGATTGCATGTGTAGAGGAGTGTATGTGGAGTTTCCTGTTCATGTCAAAAATGTGTAGTTCCTCAGCTGGCTGCAGAATGTAGAGAATAGCAAACTGTAAAGGTCAAATACTTGTGTTTTCAAAGAAAAAAAAAATCTAGCTCACAGGATGAATGAAAGTGTTGGTACAGGCAGTGCCTTAATACCGTAGTGCCATATTACCACAGTGGTTTCCCTAGTTGCAGCTTGTTCCTTCTCTTTACACCCATTGCAGCTAATTGCAGGTGAAAGTAGAAATATCATCAGTGTGTCTAGAGCAATGTGAAATGTGAAGGCTTTTATTTCATGTAAACAGTTTGCTTGGGTTCTAGTGATGCCTTCTGTGCCCTACGTCATAGCTGTTTTGATTTAAAAATGTATTTGTCCCAATTGAAGGTTGAAATACAGAAGGCTGAAAAAGCTGTGTTTTTAATTTTGTTTAATGTCACATTTTGCATGATTTTTACTGATTGCTAAGACTAGATTCTGCTCATTTGAAATGAGACCTATGTTTTTCAGGAGGAACTTTAAACTGTTCCAAYTGGATATCATATAGCAAATGCCAGCCTTCTAAAAATGTGCCCGTTTTATGGTTATGATTAACTTTTTTTCTTCTCTCACTCATCTTTTACCACTTCACTCTTCCCTAGATTTTCTTTACTTCAGTACCTGTCATGAGTTGAGAGCTGCAAGAAATGTTCTTCCTTGTGATTAAATGCATTGATGCTTCCCATTCCTCTTTCCTTTTTGATTATGGTTTCAAAAAAAAAAAAAAACCAAAAAACAACAAAAAAAAACTTTTTCAAGGGGAAAGTATGAATACTTGATTTTCAGACAAAGTCTGCTGTAAATACAAATCATTCTTCATATTGGAAGCTCTCATGCCACTGTGCAAATGCACAGAAACTGATCATACATCTATGCATCAAGGCTGAGGCACACACAGGACTAGCTAATTCCTTTGTAAAAGTCCACAGGATTGTTCTTTGACAGTGTACAGAACACATTTACAAATGAAGTCCTTCATCATTCTGGACTTTTTCTTAAATATTTTTAGCTTATGCAATAGCATCTGGTTTAAAATAGGAAGCAGGCTTATAGCTAAATGACTTTTGCACATAAATATTTAAGACTCTGTATACTGAAATGTGACACCACAAGTTATCACTTCCCGGTATGTAGCCTCTTATGCTCAGTTTTATTTTGGCAGATATAAAATATCACAGAGACATGATAAATGTAAAGTCATTTTCTAAAAACAAATTAAGTTCTAATATCGCTTAGGAATGCTATAATCTATATCTAATACTTCTGTTTTGATTGAATTGCTGTTGTTTAGGGTTGGGAGCTTTTTCAAAAGGTGATATGCCATACATTTACTCAAAGTTTGACCTAGTCTGCTCCCTCTTCAGTCAGTGGGAGTTTTGCTGTAGACTTCAACTGATCATTTTTATTTCGGCAATGCCTGAAAGGTCCCAGTTTGGATTTGATATGTGCTAGTAAACACTGTTCTTTCATGGGATATTTACAAGCTTCAGGAGGCACATTAAACAAAATGCCTGGCCAATTCATTCTGGATAAAACTTTCTCCAGTATTAGAGAGGAAGAGTTATAGCATATAGGTAAATTATCAGATTGGTGGTTGACAGATGTTTACTACACTAATGTCTTTTTTTTTTTCAATGTCCTTCCTTAGTTGTGCATCTTTAAGCCTGCTTATATTTGTCTTTATCTGCTGTATTGCTAAACTGCTGTAGTGCTAAACTACACGTGCCTGCTGTTCTACTTACTCTCTCTCTCCCTTTAATTGGCCAATTTCAGCCAAACAACCTAGGTTGTTTTACTACCTAAAGAACTGAAAAATCTTCTAGACTTGAAAAATCTTCTAGACTTCAAGGCCTCCAGACTTTGACATGTCTTAAGAGGTCATCAGTTAATCACTTCTGATTAATCTCAATGAAGGCTTTAGTGATAATGAATAATTTAATGGCTAGTAAGAACTGCATTTTGTACTTGTTCAGCACAGGAGGGTATTTCAGTGTTATATTCTGTTAAGTGGACATCATAAGATGCATAATGATAAAGAGTTGTAGGCCTGCCATCAAAATATTCCAAAGATACAGATATACCTGAGATAAAAAAATGGGTCAGCAACTACCTGTCCACAAACTGAGTGTGTTGTTTGAGAGGTATACAAGAAAAAAATGAGGAAAGAGATGCAGACAATTCAAAGGAGATAATGCACACAGAGCGTCTGAGGCCGAGAGTGGGGATGGGGTAATGTGCAACAGAGCAGAGTAGGCTCTGACATGGTAGGGCTCTTGACTACGAGTAAGTAGCCTTACTCAGGGCTGTTGTTCTGCTCCGGCTTGCTTGGACTGTGTCCCAAATGCCTCCCACAGACCTAGGACAGATGGAAACTGTGGAATAAATTCCTTTCACCTTTCTCCACCGCCAGTGGGCAAGGTCAGAAAAGAGTCAGGGAGAGCAGTAGAGGATGGTGTGGTCAGAACACAGGATTGTATTGACAATTCCGTCCCATTGCAGACAGGTTTACAGCCCTGCCAACTCACATTTTCAGTTTTCACTAAAAGAGGATCAGGCTCATTAATAGGTATAAAAAGTATTTGTTTTATAATACTTCCTTTATGCTCTTTCTAAATAGCATCTCTTATAAATATAGTCTAGGGTATGCATGTTCTTAGCTTTGTGCATTAAGTACATTGATAGCAACAAGTAGAGATAGATATGCAGGTTTACAAAATAGTATCCCAGCATTCTAATATTCTAATAAAACATTCTAATAGTTTTATCCAGAGCTCCATAATGAATCTACTGTGCATTTTGATTAAAAATGATGGCCCTACTCTGAACCATGTTAACATTTTACCAATACATTTTAAGCTTCATGAAGAAGTTTTGAAGTTTATAATCTCTTAAACTTTTTGATCATCTAGCTCCTATTTTTTCTTATCATAATTCAGACTTAATAGCGATCATATTGATTTGATTCTTAGAATGGCACAGTTTTGACCCAAATTTTGAAAATAAGTAATAATTTCTATGGAAATCAAGATTTAAAAAATAAAAGATTTTCAATTGTCCTGTGATTCTTATTCAGACCAAACTTGCACTGAAATCAGAAATGATCTACTAAGTTTATCTGTTACGAAAAAACACTTTCTGGACACATAAATCACTAAGTAGAATATTTGCAAATGAAAAATTTTTGTTTTCATCCGAAGTGGAACTTGTATTTCAAGCAATTGAAGAGGAGAAAGGAGTCAGAGAGAAGCGACTAATTGTTTTATATCTTTCCTCTAAATTTTAGCAGATTTGAGCTTGAACACCTCTCTTTTTTGCTCCACACTGGTCAGATGATAAGGATTAATTTGCTGTGACCTATTTGCTTTAACCTTAATATGACCTTTAAGCTTTTTTATCCCTTTTCCTGACACTGTCTGTCATCTACCTTGGGCAGCCAAGTATAACTTCAAAGCAGGGTTCTTTAGGATACTTAGTTTTATGGCATAGTCATTCATTCCAGCACATAAAAGATCATTTGCCTATAAACATTGTTCTTGAAAATAAAAAGGGTCCATTTTACACTTCCCAGGTTATGCCTCTGGGTGAATGTTCCACAAGGAATAAAAAAGGCAGTACCTATTCTTTCAACTATTTAAGCCCATTATTTAATTTAATTCCTGTGGGAATATTAACAAGAGAACCTCTGTATATATGATGTAAAAAATGTCCATTGTATTATATTTCAAGACATTGTGGCTTCATGCAGTTTCCATTGAGTTCAAAGCTTTTTTACTGCTGAGTTTTCACACTTCTTTTGGAATGTTTTAATCCGTCTCTGATTATTACGTATGAGCCAGAGCTATCAAACCTGTTGAGTTCACATCTGGCTTGGGCACTTATATATATTCCAGACTGTTTTTGACCTGTAATTTTTTTCCTCTCATCTCCAATGTCCCTGTATGCACTTTACGGGGCTGCTCTGACTGCTTTACTTGCATGTATTGATTATAGATAGAATTGAGCATTTTCTAATTAAACATGCTGGGTTTTATTCTCTTTTTAATTTACATGGCAGGTGACAGTCATTTCTAACTTGTGCAAGCTCCATGTCTTGCTGCTCAAGAGAAATAGAAATGAGAACTTTACATCTCTAGWGAGAGAGATTCCTAGCTTTCCAGTGAGATGCAGTACTCTAACATCCCAAACTGTTGATCTTAAAACTGTAATGCGGTATGCACAGAAGAGCTATGTTGCAAATACAGTGAGACCGTGGTGGTGCCCCCATGTCTAAATGTTTTAYGTTGCTCCAGGTTTCTATACTGAAACCCTGATGGCATGATATAAAAACTCTCACCACAAACCTTTATCAACTTGTTTTACACACCTCTCTATAGACCTATAGATTAGATGCCTTTGTATCCTAAAATTCTTATTTGTTTCACAAAAAGTCCTGGCTGTACCAGGAATATAGGAATGTCCTCTTAGGTCCCAGTGCAGCAGAACATTTAAGCATATGCTTAGCTGTAAGCACATGTTTTAAGTTCCAGGAAAGTAAGAATCTAATCATGCGCTGAATCTGAGCCAGAAAATACAGCACAAGGCATGTGTAAGTAAGTGCAAACAGTTTGCTCAGGTTTTAGGGGTATGTTGAATTTTTTTTTTTTATCGGGAAATGCCGTATAAACAGAGCCAGACTAAGTTTTGGGCATGGATAATCAGAACAATCTGCAACGGCTTCCCGTCTGTGGCTAATGGGATGTTTCTCCAAGCTTTGTCACCATGGCAAATACTTTTTAATACACAAACATTTGCTGCATTGAAAATCCACCCACTCTTGTTGAAAGATGGCCAGGTTTTGTAAAATTGCATTCCAGCTACCCTGCTGATTTTTAAGATAAGCCCTTTCAGTTAACATTCCATGTGTCTTACAAAAGATGTGTAAAAGCACAGTTTATAAGAACACACATGGAATCTTTACAGTTTCACTGTTCTCTATTTTAATGAAAAAATGAAGTTTAAAAGTCTTTCTCGTATGTACATGCATGTGAGCATACATACACGGTTTTATTCGCTTCTTTTTTTTTTTTTTTTTTCCTTCCCACCCCTTGAAGGGACAAGCCAGTAACTCTCTGCCAAGTTTCCATCTAAACTTGACTTCCCAATTCTGGCAGGCGTTCTGTGAACATCTCGTGTATTAATGAGAGTTTATTCCTGGAGGTTTCTTAGTCTTCACTGAGCAAGATGCATATTCAAGGTAATCAGGTATCTATTTCATTTCTAAAATAATTTATATTACTTAATTTTTTTCCCTTGCTTAAATGTGAATATATTACTAGATTAATAAGAATCCACAATATTCTTAAACAAGACACAAATTAAATAAAAACTAGACCTTTCCCTCCCATTAAGGTTCCAGGAAGAATGATCTGTCCAGCTTTCATTTTCAGTGCCATATGGGTGTTTGATGCCAGTGGGAACAGTCCAAGCACTTATGTGAGATAGTTACATTTGAGAAAAGAACTCATAGAACATTTGAGGGAAGATGTAAGCTATAGCAGTCTCAAGGAAATGACAACTTGCGTTTTGGCAACTTATATGAAGCTTTGCGGGCCTTTTAACTCTGGCAAAAAAGAGACGGAGAGATGGAGAGGAGAAGAGAGGAGAGGAGAGGAGAGGAGAGGAGAGGAGAGGGAAAGGGAAAGACCAACTTACTACTACTACATCAAAAGAAATTCCACTAACTCAGAACCATAACTACATGTACTATTTTCTTCTACATGGGGAATATTTTCCAAAAATTTTCTTCTTTTTTAACTAACTGTAATGCTTTTATGCTCTTTAGCAAAATCCCTCAGCAGTTTCTTACTGTATATCTTATTCTTCTGCCCTTTTATAAAGTATTTATTTCAAATCTGCCTAAAGGCTAAGCCTCCCATTGTTTTATCTTGCAAAACGCAGAAGGGAAGCTAGTGCAGACCTACTCCCATTCAAATAGTTCTTACTTCCTTCACAGCTCCAAAAAAAATATTGCTAAAATATCAGTGATAAGTGAGTGGTATTGATCATTACATGGTAAGTTTCTCCAAATTTCCAAAGAAAGTCTTTTGTAAAATTCCTGGAGTATCTCCGGCAGAAGATGCTATATGAATACAAACATAAATCCACATTGTCCTTGTGATATGGCACTTGTTGCTATCTTCATCCCTTTGAAGTATTATCAGACTTGTCTCACACAGAAAAGGTAATAAATTTTTCTGTTCACCCTATGAGCTCTTTCCATGAGCTCACTCCACATAGGAAATAGAATCTGGAGACCTGGCACCTAGGTCTTAGGACTAATGTCATTTATATTTGTATATGAGGTTTGATATTACGTTTTCAAAGCTATTGTATGGTTCAGACCCATTGGTTTGAGATTTATATTCACTGAGAGGAAAAGAAAACAAAATTTCACTTGAAAATGTGGATGTCTATAAATAACATTATGTTCTCAAATTTTGCCCAAGTAAAAGCAGATATGGTCTAGATATCATTTTAAAAGGCTAGTGTTTTCTCTGTTAGATGGTTGTACTACAAAGTATTCTAAGAAAACTTCTAATTCCACCAGCTGAGGCTGCTTTGGAAGCATCCTATATTTTATAAATATGATAGGGAGACGTTTGTGCATTAAACAAATACTTGCTCCTAACTGTGCAGCTTCTTCTCAGGTACCAGTTATATTCCTTCTCTCACGCCCCAGGACCTCTRCTCATTCCTCTGAGTTTCTTGGTAGCCCACCCATGGCCATTTTTGCCACTAGCAGTAAAGTGCCATTATGGAGCTACTTCATATGACTTCAGTGTCTATTAATTAGTTGCTGCACTGAGGTGGAAAAAGAAATGTGAAGCTGCACAAGAGGTAAAGATAGTGGCTATTTTAAATGAAACATATTCTGGAGCAGAAAAATGTGTACTGTCCAATCTCAGAGCACAAAGACCCTGAATCATAGCCCATTTAAGTAAAAGCAAGGATTCTTGCTAAAACTAATGGGTTTTGGTGGGCTTTGGATGAAAACCTAAACAGACTGGGTAAAGATTCTTGCTTTCTGATGTGCACACAAATAAACTAGGAAGAGGAGTATCCTTCTCCTTGCCCTGGATTCAATTTTAGCTAAAATTTTATTGGCAGAAAAAAATTCCTAATGAAACATTGTTTTTTTGTAAAAGAAGCTGATGCTCTAAATAATGTAATTTAAAATACACTGGACTGATGACTTTACAGTTCATGTATGAATTTATGCATACGTATACCAGATTTCTTAAGGTAGACTGCAAAGTGCTCTGTGTATCAGGTAGATATTGGCATGCTCGTGGCTGTGTTGTATGTACTAATTCTGTATTAAAGCTTGTGGGAAGTTTACTTTCCCAATTCAGGATGGAGGTTTCTTCCAAGAGAAAGACTATAAAAGTGTAACAGGAAGTAAGTCAGTGTAAAATATCCAAGTCTTTTAAAATATTTAAATAACATTAACACTGTGCTGAAATACTCATTTCCTAATTGCATAGCACACAAAATCTGGGTCTTGCTAAGGCCTCCAATAAATTGAAAGCAGACTAAAACAAGCTTTCATACAAGAAACATCTGGTTATTTAAGTTTCCTTCTTTTAATACTAATTTTAACAACTCCCAAACGTGGATAGAAATACTACCTTATACTTTTGTTTAAAGTTCATTTCCTGTCCCTGGGATATTCACTGACCTTTTAATGCTGGCCATTTTGCTTTCCACTTTCTTATTCCTATTCTCATTGACTTCATTCCATTCTTGACCTCTCTTCCCCTCAAGAAAATTAAATGCAGTCCAAAACATGTTGGACACCAATTAGTTTTACAGCTCGTCTTACCTCCCCTCCTACTGCATTCTTCAGTTCATTGAGTCCACTCCACTTTTATATTTTCAGTGTCCACAAAACTTATAGCCCCACTGCAAAATAAACAGTGCTGGCATGAAATTAAAGCCCTTTTCTCTCCCGTTTTTCTGCTGCTAACCAATAGCAACAAAATGTGAACGCTAGACACAGAAGGAAATGTATGAATTAGCTTCTACCTTTGATTTTTGAAAACAAACTTTCTTTCTTTTCTTGTTTTTATAATATGACAGAGTTTTATGGCACTTTTTAACAATAAATCTTGACTAAACAAATAGTAAGAATCAGTGTTTTAGTATAGAATGATTTACTTGGTTATCTTTTAATTACAAAGGTGTTGGAACAGAAGGGAACATCTTTTTATTTATTATAATGTCTGTAACGTGAGAAAGCATACTCTCTTGTAATTTAAAAGCACACCATAAAATATAAACATATGAAATGGAAACAAAAATCATGATCCTACTTATATTTAAAGTAAATTAGACATATTTTGCACTATTACRCTGATACAAATCTGCAGTTTCAGTGTGGCTAACAGTAGGATCTTGTCTAAAAAATCTTTTGTTATGGGCCTGTTCCCTGATTCAGCAAGACCCTTGCTGAGTATCTGCATGGCGAGGTCCAGCACATAGCTGCTTAGATGGACACCACTGCTCTTCTTGGCTCCTGGCATAAGTTCCCAAGTAGAAGATAGGCAGGTATTTAAGTGTCTTTCTGAAGTACACTTAGTGACAGTACAGCTGTCAGGCAAAATATGGCAGAMAAAATCTCTGCAATTTTGTTTTGCTATGTGCAAACACAAGTCTTATGCATTAATCATTAAAATTAATGGCAAGATTTCCTTTGACTTCAATATTGCAAGCCTGGACATTAAGCATGTGTGCATGTAAACTGCCTCATGTTTTTAGAGATATAGTTTATATTTTATGTTAGAGATATATATGTACATATATTTCATACATATTTATGTACAATAATATTTCTGCCCAGAAATGGCTTTTTTATCCCTCTTCTTAATGACACTTGAGAACCATCCTGCATCAGAGCTCCTATTATATCTAGTCCAAAGCACAAAACTCCTGATTTTTCATAAGAAAAAACTATAAAACTGCCAATAGTTATGATTAAAAGTCTTTGTTAAATTGTTCTTAAGACTCTCAGTAGGAAAAAATTAATTATATGCATTTTAAATTTTTATTAGTTTATTTATTACTATATTATTTTCAGTTGTTTGGACTATCTGAACAGTGTGAGGAAAAACATGAGTCCCTTCTCTCCACACTCTTAAAGAATTACCCTTCCTTTGGCTCTAAGTAAATCTTATCACCATGAGCCAGAGAACACAGCTTTTATTGAAATATTTTCTTTTGTAGACATCTTGTAGCATCTAAGCACTCATATCTAAGCCATAGATTGTTCAGCAACTTTCAGTATTGTTTGCATATAAACTTTTCTTTGTCCATACTTGCAAAAAGATTTTATGGCTCTACAAACTAGATATTATTTTTGTATGTGTCTGCTTGACTGATCTTTGTAACATAGAAAAATTAATAACGCTGAAATGGTTTCTGTGTAGTAGTGTTCCCAGCTTTATTTTTTTTTTTGCTTTCAGTCTTAATGCTATTAGTGCCAAACTAAGAACTGTGACCCCCATGATTTTATAAATGTGTCTTGCACTTTCTATGTGTCAGTTTCATGGATGAACCCTTAAAAGAAAAACCTTAAAAAAAACTGAAAATGTGTATTCCTTTCCTTTGATTCATTTTTAGCCCCGAAAAAGTGGTAAGCATCAGGTACTGATATGTTTCTGATGATAAAGACTAATCCCATTTTTTTTCTTTTTTTACTACTCACATGTGGAGAAACTATTTTGACTTCATTATTCACACTTTCTACCTAACTTTACTGACATAGTAGAGTAAAAAAACCCGCTAGCTAAGACTCATATTAATGGCTAAATGTCTGAAATTCAGAAGATATATTTTGTTATTATATGCTTAAGGGAAAAAGAATAATAAATATTAAGAAATTTTTGGCTGTACGTTGTGAGAGTTCCTCTGTGGTCAATTGAGCTATGCTGATTTGTGCWACCTAAGGTTCTGCTCACACATTGTGAGGGAAAATGAAATCCTGTAATCAGATGCAAATTACAAGGAAAAATGGAAGTGGTGAGAATTATGCACAGAGAAGCAAGAACACGCCACCAGAAAGTGTCAGTGCACCACATACAAATGTTATTTACCTTTGGGGCATACAGACAGTTATAACCATATTAGCACTCACTGTGATCCTAACAGCACTTCTGTACTTTTGAATACGGAATTAATTTGACATGGATAACTCTGTTCATGTCCCACTAGACAGTTATATCCAGCTTTGTTTCTAAAAGCTTGCAAAGACCTCCTAATATTATACAGAAGGATCCTGATGACTCATGATTCTGTCTAGGCACATTTTCTTGTCAGGACGTTATTCAGACTACCCCCAAATTTGTGCTATAGCTACTCAGTTTTTGATTGCCCAGGGTGGTGGAGGGTGGGATAATTCAGTAATACAAAAATGCAGCTAGCAGAAGAAAATATGAAAATTTAGTTTGACTGGAAAATATTCTGTGACCGGAATTTCTTGCTGGGTCAGAAGCATGAGAACACATGACAGGGAAGAAATCTCAGCTCTGTGCTACACGTAGTGAATGTATCATATGGCAGGTTCCCTTTCAGGGTGGCACAGTTAATCCACAACCCAGATAATCCTCTACTGGTAATTGAGAGCTGATTATATTTGGTGACCTTCTGTGCCAGCAATGCTATTTCCTGCATCCTGAAATTTAGCTTTCCCACTCTGCCTAAAGTTGGGCACATAAGTATCTCAAATCAGTCACATGAATGGTAAAGATATGATCTGCAAAAAAAGCGTATTTTTTAAAGAATATGTTAGAGTAAAACCCCTCAAAACAACAATTAAATAGAGCTCACTGAAATCACCATAACTTTTCTTTAAATATTTTCCTGTTGAACTCAGAAAGTGGAGAATGAATCTGTTGTGGAACCCCTCTCATGGCTGGATTTTTGCACAGCTATAGCCAGTTGAACTGAAGCTTGTGCTGTTGGACTTTGAAAATTAGGGTGCATTCCAAAAATGTAAAATCGAGCCTAAACCCCAGCATGGGGGTTGCGAACCAAGATTAACTGCTTATTTGTATTAGTACTTTATTTGCACAATAATTTTCTTTTTCTCATTTGAATGGCTCACTTCTATTGCTTTATTTTCCAGACGTTTTACTCTTTCCTTCCATAATGCTTTATTCTTTTCTTCTATCTAGAGAATATCTACATTACACGAATGGTAAAGAATCCACGGTGTGGAGCTGTATCTGAACTAATTTAGTCTAACTAACACAAGGGACAACATTAGGAAAGGGACAGTCCATTGGAGGATGTACTTCCATTCCTGGCCTCCTCGGAAGTCTTAGCTGCTTCATCTTCCCTGATTGCACAGCGTGTCTAACGGCAAACTAGTACAGGCTAATCTGCATGTCCTGCGACCAGACTTGGTTCACTCAGTGTAGTCTTAATGGTTAGGGAATGAAATGTCTCTTTCTGGTGGCAGCCCGCACACATTTGCTCCCAGCAGGGGGGAGCTGTGCCATTTAAGCTTTCCTACACACTGCTTGTCTTGTGGCTGCAGTCTCATGTATCCCATAATATCCTCACTTTATAAAGAGTTACCAGTTTTTGTTGTTCATGCCTCACAGTCCTACACACAATTTTCCCAGCTCACAGAGCCAAGTTCTAAGGGAAAAGATTTTAGTCTTTATATGATAACGCAATTGTAGAAGCAAATGTAGACATACAAATATGTAGACATATTTGAAGCCTAATTCTATAAGTGTGTGAGATTTTAATGTCAAAGCCAAAATGACAACATGAAAACAAATGTTTGACCATGCCAGAAACAAATGTTTTCAGGATTTGTTTCAAAATAAGTCTTATCATCATGGCTTGAAATTAATTTTCATATGTTGCTGACTAACTTGGTGGATAGGAATTTTCCTGAGACTGTACAGGAACATACTCCCAAAACAGCTGAATTAAGTAAAATTAAAACATACCTACTGTAAAGTGGGGGATATCTTAGTCCAAAATCTGTCTCAGTCAAAAACTATTGTTAGCTCTTACAAAAGATAAAATACTAAATGAATGTAATTAATGAAAAAAAATTCAGAGATATGGGTTTCACTGCAGATGTACTGAGACTTAATACTGCAACCTGTTCATTTATTCTTTGCTCCTCTGCTTAGGTATTGCAACATGCAGAAGGGTCTTATCTTCTGCAGTTTCAGCTAATCGCCTCCTTTCATAATAGAAATTTCTTAAATCTTGTAATTCCCATGTGTGCCAATAGTCAACTGTTGGTGAGCCAGTAGTCAAAATCTCAAGACTTCAAGTGTATTTAAACAAATATTAAAAGAACTAAATTCATATTTAGGCTAACCATAGTGGCTCCTTATAGCTGTCTGTTGCATCAACAGAAATGTTTGTTTTGAAAATCCTGTTTTCCTCAAGAACAATTTACCAAGTCATTTGCCTCATATTTTAACAATCTACCATGCTTAATTTACTGTCCGTATATAAGCACATTTTTACAAGGACCTTATGCACGTATTGGCACATTTTTCAAAATATGAGTATAAAAGCGAGGGGGACAGGCAAGTGACAAATGCTACTGTGGTGCTCCACAGTGCTGCAGAACTTCTGGCTCACACCATCTGGCACTAATGCTGCTCTGTGGCTCTCTGCAGCGGTTCTCACAATCCCCTTAGAATGTGTCATCACACAGTGCTAGTCTCTGTTTTTTGCTTTAACTATGGTTTTAAAGGAGCGCTTGGTCTGATGAGATTTTTCCTTTCAGGTGAGGAGAGGCTGAATACCATGTGCATGACAAAACAGAGTAGGAAATCCAGAGGTGGTTATATTCTAGAAGACAGCTTCTTAGCTGAGTGCTGAAAACCGTATTTCTGAAAGGTGCTGGAGAAATTCCTTCTTCAGTGTTTAGGAAAAGGTGTCAGAGGTCCATTAGCAAAGCAACCAAGCAGCTCTGGGTGACTGGAAAGGGAAGACAACTGAGTTTCTAATGAAAGGATCACAGGGTTTAGCAAAAGAATTTATAACTCAGGGTTAAACCTGAGTTATTATATCGTATATTCATAAACTTTATATGAATTTATGAGGCATATGAAGCAGTACATAGTGAGTGTTTTTGATACGTATAGTCTTTAACTTATTCACAGGAGCCCAAGGAGATGTTCTGGTCTGGGAAATGGAGTTAGAAGATTTGAGTTTGCCACTGACTTTCCCCGTAACTGTTCAGGTCATTTAAGCTTCACAGTGCTTCCACTTTAACACTCCTAAAATGAGGCTAAAGTTGATTATTGCTCTGCAGTCCTGAGATGATAAATACTATAGGAATATTAAAAAGCTGATCTCCCCCTTCCTTTACATACAAATAACATATTTGACCAATTCGTCATTTGTAAAATGTCATAGATATATGRTAAATTAAAAGGTGAAACAATCTTAGAACTGTACTCAATTGTTAACTCACAGTACTCATTGAAAGGCGTAGTGAGAAAAATATTTTGATATTCTATTGTTTTTATTTGCTATGAACACTTAAAGATAATATGGATTTGTGCTCTGCAAGACATCAGCTTTGAGGGGAAAAATTCATATTTCAGAYGGACAGAGAGGAGCCAAAATAAAGCCCATTATTCAGAAATGTAAATAAGAAGTTGTAGCCTTTGCCATGCATTTCGTGGTTCCGTTGCAGTCTGCCCAGCAATCCCTGAACAGTAAGGCAGATTGTCCTGGCAACTTCAACCGTACCGTGTGACTACAGTGCAGACTTTTTGAAGTGTTTCACCATCACTAATCAACCCCACTTAACAGAGGCAAAGTTCCATCATCAGATTTTCCGAAACCAGCAATTTCTGTTGACTCCAAGATGCACTTACTACTGRCACTGTGGCTTTAAGAAAAGATTGAGTAAACAGAAGTATCGTACAGGCTAACATGCTGTATGAAAGAATTCCACTCTGAACACTTTTCTACACTTCAGTAGAGTGCTGTATAATTAATTTAGGTGGCTGAATGTGACATTAAAAGAGAAGTTGGGCAAGATTACCTTCCGAGAGCTTGGGTGAGAGGAGGGAAATGTACTTCACTTTAATGAGTGTGTCACAGCAGAGTTAACTGGTGGCAAGTCACTGGTGCCACATTTGAGCACCTGGAGAAGTTTTCTTAAGGCGTGAACTGTAAGTTTATACCAAAGTTATTTTAGACGTACTACATTCGCCTGTGCATGTCACTGGGACTTCTGCAATCATATGCCGTGTGTCCTGACCATATGCCAAGTATAGTGACCTACATATTTTTTTCTTTTCTACATTTCTTTTGCCAATAAAATTGTTTAGTAAGTTCTCTGTTCTTCTGGGCATGTAGGGCTGAACTAAGGGAAGGTACCTAATTCAGAATAATTACTCTGCATTCTGACTACACCATACTGGATCAAATGAAACCTTCTCTATGGAATTGGCTAGCTTGATGTAAAGTCACCCCAAATGCATGTCATAGTTTATGTATTGATAGAAGCCACATCAAAGTAAGAACATGGATTTGCTCTGCAGTGAAAACATTCTGAATTCTTGCAGGAATTGGATTTTCTCCTGAGATAAATTGGTCTTGCTGATTTCAAATGATTCAGTAGTGAACGGGGTGTCTGCCGCAAGCTGGGTGTGCATGACTGTTCACTACAGCACCAACGATAGTGGCTTTAGACAAACTCAGTATTCAGGATGAGATGAGGCCCCTAAAATCACTTCAGGTATATTTATGGTACGTTAATTAAAAAATTGGAAACTCAAGAGAGACAAAAAAGCATGTATTTTCCTCTCTGTAGCCTATAGAGTTTGTGGGTTCCCTAGTGGTTAAAAAGTTCCAGAATCTAATATTTCAATGTTTGTATTAGCATAGATTTTATATTAATGTCTTGATAAAACATTTATATTAATATAAATTTTTATTAAATACGATCTGAGAAATGCCATGTCGTATTCTGATTTTTAGCCTATGTTGTTTTGTCACTCAAATGCAGCTTTAGGATAAGCTAAGGTACCTTCTCATATAAAATACACTAATGCTTATGTTTTTAATATTAAGGGCTTTTTAAAAAAGCTTGTATAATTGGCATTTTCCCTGGAATGTAGAATTTAATTATTTTGAAATTGTGATAGCTGTCACAGTTTATTCATGCTATTATTTATTCTGTGTGAGTTTACAAACCTGAACTACATACAGATAAAATGTAAGTAAATCAGACCAAAATATGCTAGGTTCAAGCAAGTAACATACCAACTTCTTATATGTACATTTAAAAATCATGTTAAAAGCAGAAATTATCAGTTCCTTCTTGCTAGCCTTTGCATTCTGTCTCCAAAGCTAAAGCAAATGCAAGTCCATGCAGCAGTAGCTGTTTCTCTTCTTCATGTTTTCTATCCACCATGACTGTTTTGTTTGGTATATATACTATGAACTTTAGGGTATTAGCCAAGCCCGGCACACTAAATTAGAGCAGATTTACTTTAGTTCTGGATTTATTTATAATCTAAGTTAAAACCCTAATTGGAATAACAGGATCGTGTGTGCACATTTTTAAGATTTTCAGCATACAGATCTAAGGTTTTTGACAACCTTGCACAGCATCTATAAACTGTCTTCAGAAATGCAAAAGTGATTTCCTCCTTGCCTTAGCTTCTTTTGACCTGGTGGCACAAATTTGTATGTTTAGCTGTAACTGCCTGAGTACATTCCACAGATGTTCGCTGGTAGGGAGTGTCTCTGATGGCAAGCATGTTATGTTGTAAATGTGCGGTCTTAAACGCTCGAATCCCTGAAAGATAATGACTTTTATGCCAAGTAAATTTGGAGGTGAGTTCACAGTCTCTTCCAAACACTCAAATACTGCACATTTTTCCATTTCTAACCCCTTTTAGAAGAAAGGGCCCCAAATATTTTGTCTGAATTCCTTGTTCAATGAACCTACAAGGAAACTTATGGAGCAATGGAATTAAAAGATTAAACCACAAGCCACTTGTAAAAAGTCTTTAAATGACTTATGAAGCATAGAGTTTACATAGTAATTGAGTCTGCAGACTCAATTGCTTTTGGAGAATTCTGAGGACTCTTTTTTTTCTGTGCCTCATGTGACTGCTTTGCTGCTGTGTGGCTGTTCCTGTCTGGATGTTACAAAAGAACAAGAAAAAAGATAAGATTACAATTAAGTAACATTTATTTGTTTGTGGTTTTTTTGCCCCTTCTTAATTAGAGAGAAAACCCCCTTTATTATTAACTCACGTGGTAAGAATTGGAAACAGCAATATCACTTGGTCACAGTATTCTCACTTGTGTAGCTACCTGAAGTCTTTAATGTATCTCAGGCAAGCAATACTATGCATGACAATCTTAAGAGACAGAATGTATATGCATTTAAATTTCTCCAGCAAGTGGGTTTTTATGTTTAAATGTTAAATATTGCCAAGACTGAATGCAATTTTAACCAGTAATCTCTGCCATTGTCTTTAAATCCACAAATTTTTGTGAAGAGGGTTGGGAAAAAATTACCATGCTGCAAACACTGTGGGAGATAAGTATTGTATTCTGGTTGACTAGGAATATAATCTAGAGGCAGATTATTGGTTTGATACGTTCATGAGGACATAGGTCAAATTATTCTGCAGATGTCTCTCAGTTTGTCCTCAGAGTGTAAAGTACCTCATTTTTTTATTTTGATTCTGTAGTTGTGAGGCTTATGCTACATGCTACAGGCCTGATCTTCTGTTTCTATTCAATTAATCTGAAGGTGAAAGAGAAGGGAAGTGAATGTTTCTAGTAAAGACTGTAGGATTCCCCTGTTCCTATCAGGAACAGGAGGCGGTGCATTAGAGAGCTTGGGTAACACGTTTAGCCTGTGAAACAAGTAGAAAAATGTAGTTAATAGTGCTAGGAACTTGTGGTTCTACTGACTAGCTGTGAGCAAGTTTAGCATCTCTTAGAAGATATAAATAAATAATAACGATGCAATCATCCAAACTGTTCACACGCCTGGCATTTGTGAGCAGTGATGATGAGGTTTCATTGTGGAGTGTCTGGGACCTGTCCCAGACTTGATACAGGATCCAAGCATGTCTTGGAGCTGTAAAGTTGGTACCATTGTATTTTTGGCCTGTTTTCAACAATGCACCCTTCAGTAGACCACCAGGTGCCAGAGTGGACACTATAAATTTTATACTCACGCATTTTTTCCGTTTATACCTAGATGATGATATGTTTTCACACCTGGCTGCCTTGCTGAAAAACTAAGCTGCTCAGAACCTAGTACAGCATGAGAACAGTTTGAGAACACATTCGAGAGCATGTAATTGGTCCCCGGAGAAATGCAAGAAAAAGTGTGGGGTCTGGCCTTTGTGGTCTTTTTTTTTTAACAAGCTCGCTACAGCATATAGTCAATTCTCCCAGTGTTTAGTTACCTTTTGTTTCCATATGCTATGTGGAGGACTGTGGGATTTTTTTTCTTATGTGATGACTTCACCATTGACAGCCTATCCAGACTGTGACAGATTTATAAAACTTTGTCTGTTTACTGGTCACAGCTTGATAAAACTTGAGGTGATTGAAGATTTGATAAATATTTCACAGTCTTTCAATGGGACGCTCCTGCAAATTAACATAAAACTTTGGAGTGAAACTTCATAAACACAGAGAGAATGATGAAACCAGGTATGGTGGGGCTTGCAAGACAGGACTTCCCTTTTTTTGTGTTTACAAAACCACATTTCTGTGTTGTTTGGTTCTGCTTGCTTATTGTGTACAGACAATTTCTGAGATGTCAGTACAAGGCATCTATCATAGATGAACCCACTGCTTGACTAGCATGCAGGTAACTGTAGCTCATTGAACAGTGTTATATATTAACACCCGCCCTGAGCAGGAAAAAAGCCACATTCCCACCCAAATGCATTTAGCAAAGGGAATGGAATGAACAACAGTGAACAACACTGTCCACAGAGGACTAAGCAAAAAATAAAAATACTTTCTTTCCCAAAATATGCTAAAAAGTAATTAGAATGTTTATATGTGTTTATTATTTTAAATTCCTTTCTGAAGTAGAGTGTATAGCATTTTCCATTTCTGCAACATTTCCTGCCCAACTACTTTTTAATATTAATTCCCTGGTCTTACAGACACTTTGTACAATTGTACAAAGTACAGGAAGTACAATTGTTTTTCAGCAATAATCCATGTACAGTAAATGAATTAAGAACATGATAACTCACTGCTAAGGACAGGAACAGACTTCAAGACTACCAGTTGACCATTTTCCATTCCAGGACAAAAGATATGTGAAGTATTCAGGGTCTCAGAAACAGAAAACTGAAAACTGCCTGTGCAGTAATGATAGATCATTTCTTGTTATAGGGGGTAGCAATGCAAAGTAGCTGCAACACCTGTTAAATCCAGAGTTATTCTCCAATATTGTCAATAGAGTTTTGATGTGAAAAATAGGTGATGCAGAGGATTGTAGTTCAAAGCAGTCATAGTAATTTGAAGTGCAAAGTGATCTTCAAAAATTTTGAGATGTACTAGAAAAAAGTGGATGTCATTCAGTGGGGACAAATGTAAGGTAAAATATTTCGTGAAGGACTATTCAACTGCAGAAATACAGGTTGAGAAACACACATTTAGGTAGCAGTTATGTGAAGGACTAAGGAGTGATTTTGGATCGCTACCAAATATTAGCTAACAGTGTCATTCTGTTGTGAAAAAGGCAGACATCATGAGGGATAGGAAAACAGAAGCCTGGCCTGCAAGATGTGAGGTAGTTCTGCTCTATTCAGCAGAAGCTGAAGGAAGTTAAAAGCAGAAAGCTTTAGCAGAAAAACCTCAGCTGGAGTAACGTGCCCAGCAGTGGGTGTGACACTTGGAGAAAGATGGTGATGAGTCAGAGTCTGGAGGAGAGCAAAGGTGCTCATGTCCAAGAAACATGACCTAAAAGGAAAACCAGAAAAAATCTGGAGTTATTTGTCCAGAGAAAGGAAAATAAAGACACATGATAACAGTCTTAACGCATAAAAAGAGCTCTATGAGGAGGAAAGGAAAACTTTATTTCCATGTGGGGCAGTACAGGAAATAATGGGCTTCAGATTAGATATTAAGATAATCTTCTTAAAAATAATTAACTGCAGGAATAGATAGCCTGGGGATGTTGTGGAATCCCCTTTATTAGAAGTTAGACGAGCATTTATCAGAAATGATGTAGGTATGGTTCATTCTGTCTTTGGGCAGACAGTGCAGTGGCTTAGACGATCCCTCAAGACCCCTCCCAGCCCTGTGATTCTTTGAGAACTGTTGAGGTTGTAACTATCTGATAAGTTTTTGGTGAATATTAACAACTACAGAGATGTGACTGATTTAAACTGGCAAGCAAACAAAGAGATAGAAACAGTGCAGTATACAGTTTGATTAAAATCTCCCGGCCTTAGTAAGAAGTCAWGGAAGCGAGGATGGCAGGAATGAATTTCAATTATGCAACACTAAAAACAGTAATCAGAACAGAACTAGCATTTTGCCCAGTTATAAATTTCCATCTCTCTTACTGCACACAAATTTTTCAAACAGAATCAAAATTGTAGCCTTCAATATTATATGCCATTCAAAATGAATCACACGGAATAGTTTTTGATAGCAAGCTTTACCGTATTAAGGATGCAGACTTCTGAGTTGCAAATATAAAATGCTCATGTCTACAAGACCTTTGCAACACAGGCACTATATATACACTAATTTCTTTGCATTACTTTCTTCTGAGCAGCCAACCTATTGGCATTAGTTTTGCAGTGGAATTACTTGAAGAGCAAAAATGTCATGATATCTAGTTGAGAGAAAGAGAGAGTAAAAAGAATACATGTACCTTGAATATTAATTTGTATTAATTTAAATATATAGCTATTCAGAAAAAGCACAGTCAACACAATCTATTGTGAAATGAAGCAGCTTTATACAGAAGTTGATATCCTTCATTAAATAACAATGATGTATTATGTATGCTTAGAAAAGCCTTCTGATCTGTGTTTGCCATTCTCAAACGTAAAGATTGCATCTTTGATTTTGCCAGCTTTAGTATTTGGAAGGATAATCAACAGAGAAATGTTCAGGTTTGACAAGTGGTATAGGATTTCAGTAAACGTCTTCTGTCAGAGAGATATTGGAACCAGATAATTCTAAGGGAAATTATACTGCTTGGAATTCTGATCTTCAAAGAGAATATAAGTATAGATTGAAATTAGAGTGGGCATTTAGGGATATTAAATGCAAATACAACAGAGGCTCAAAGATACAATTAAATTATGAAAATATGCACAAGTTCAATAAATGAAAACATAAAACACTTTGGGATAGAATGTTGTATAAAAATAAGCTTATTATTGCTAAATTAAAATTTGGTGCTAGTTGGAATGTTTTGCTGAATATTTTAATTGAAAATTCTGACTTGTCCAAAGTAGGATGCTTTGTGAAAACTCAAAGGTTTTTAAGATCCTTTAGAGAGAAAAGTCTTTTAAGTTTTAGAATTTTGCATTTGTTTGCCTACTGGATAAAATTTTTAAGATGGTCACATCAAAGTGTAATATTTGAATTATTCCAAAATATTTTTATGCAATTTCATTTGATGAAACATTTCTGATATTTTTGTTTGTTTCCATTCCATTTCACCTCTAAAAGAGATCAGAACTTGTGATATTCCCCACAAAACAAAAATTTCAAGTCCCACTCAAAATGATTGTTTAAAATTTTTTTTTAATAGTATTAAAAATGAGTCTTCATACAAAAGTGAAGGATTATTAAATTTAAATACTTATCCTAAAATAAAAAAATGAGTTAGAGAACTCGCATCAGAAGAACTTTAATTTATCCTTAACCTTAAAATTTGTAAGGATCCAGTGCAATTTAAAAGGGATACAAGTAGAATGTGAATTCAGCAAGCACATGTAAGTTTGTAAGTAAAATGTAAAAGTAGTTTTAAATATATACCTTTCAAATACCTTAAAAAAATCATTAGGATTCTGCCAGATAGCATTTATATGCCATGTCGTAAAATGGATGTGATGACATATATATTTCACAGGCTGTTAAAGAATAACAGAATTTTACATTCAGTGACCACCTACAAATCTTTTTTAAAGATACAGGTTAGATCAAATGCATTATGAGCCAAACCACATTTTTAAAAACTGAAAGACTAGGCTAACCTGTATCATGTGAGCAAAAAAAGCCGTAGTTTTAGACTGTGGACAAAAAACTGATATAGCAGTGCAGTCCGGCTGATTCCAAAGAGACTGGAAACAAAAAAATTAAAGATTCCTTTCTGCTTGTAGATTAAAAAAATTTTCCAGAGTCCTTTCCAAATTTTAGTACAGTGAGCTTATGAAACATATGTGCTACAAAAACAAACAAAAAATACTTGCATTTCCAATATGAAATAAGTAAACCAATACCAAATCATAATTTGCAAATCAAGCCAGATAACCAAGAACCTTTTTTCAGAAGACACTTATTCTGTAGTCAGTTCTTCATCTCCGTCCAAATAGTCCAGTTCATATCTTGGCTTTCTGTTAAGGTAGGGATCCACAGACAGATTTTACCCAGCAGTGAATGTCTGCCAGTATACTCAGAGAAAGATTATAAACTAATCGTAAGAGCAGTCATACTCATAATAGTTTAAGAAATGGATTCACTTGTTCCTCTTATTTGTACCTAGTGGAATTATGTGTATAATGCATTCACTAAAACCAAAAGGTCTAGACCCGTAACTTTTTAGTGGGTCCTGTGTAATCATCTAATTTCAGGATTTAAGATGTTAAAGAATATGCCCAACTGTCGTAATAGTCAGTTAATTAGATTTGTTAACGTTGCAAGTACTATCTTGAAATTTCTCTTAATTCATGACACTTGGTTAGTTGTTTACAGATAAACAGTCTGTAAAGTTAACCTTCTTTTCCCAGGTAAACTTGTCTCAGTGAACTGTCCACCAGTGAGGAGCAGTCGCTGGTGAGGAGAGAGTGTGCCTAGTCAGAAGACTGGGTGGAAATATTTGAGARTAGGAAGGAAATGATAGGACATTGTGTGAAAGGTTTTAGGAGAAATGGGGTGAAATACAGATGAATGGCTCATCAGCCCCATATGTTTCCCTTCTGTGTCCTAGTGTAGCGAAATGTGAGTCTCTCTCCTTGCTTCTTACATTTTCCAAGATCTGCTAAGAGAGAAGAGCTAAATCAGTAGTTTGATATTCCTAAAGGTATTAAGGAAACCACAAGTATAAGCATCTCAGATCCAGGAAATAAAAGGTGGGAAACATGATACCTCTTGGAGAAAGATCTACCTGAGAAAGGAGAAAGGGATGGACAGAGCAGAAGCCCGTCAGTAGAAAACTGGTGAAGGCAAGAGAAGGTACACTGCTGGATGAGATGTGGTTGAATGTACATGGATTTAGAAGACAACAGTTTAGGAAACAACATTTTAGAATTAATGGCTTCCTACATGCTTTAGTGGACAGGAAAGAGAGAGAGAGGTTAGCTGGAAATGTTGTCATACGTGAAGGCTATATGTTGCAGACGTGAATGATAAAGAGACTAGGGTCCCTTTGCACAGAGAAAGGATAAAGATGTGTACAGAGTAGGATAAAGGTGAGAGAAAAACAGAGAAAGCAAAAAGTATTTTCTCGTATATTTTAGTTGTTGTAAGTACCATGGAACAAAAATGTCAGTTCATGTGCCTCAACTTTTCTCTGCTTTTCCCTCCTCGTCAGAGACTTTGTCTTTGAAACACTTTGAAATTCATTTATATCCTGCTTTCCACTATTCTGAATGTGCAGTTTGGACGAGGAGCACATAGGAAATTTAAAACATCCTTTATGACATGCTGGGTGCTATAGAGATTTAACTGCAAATCTGTAGGGCAACAAAATTGTAAAACTGAATGCTAATGCCACCAAGAACATCTCCCTTTTAATATAGGAAATTGACTGGCAGCTTAACAAGAATTAACATTGCTTGGAAGTTTCTTGTACCTCCCCATACTACGGAGTTCAGCAAAATTCACATTTTTGAATATATTTTGAATATCTCAGTCTTGATTCTGCCTTAAGTTATGTCCTGATAGTTCATAAGATATACTCTGTCTACCTTTTCTTCTGGAAACAGAGTACTTAAACCATTCTAGGGTAAACTATCATTAAACTTGTGATTAGGTGATATGCCCCAACTAAGCAAATAGTTTGTCTCCCAGAAACAGCACTACAGGTACAATATGTATACAACGTACACTACATGTACAAAACTACATGTACAAAATGTTACCTTTACCTTTACACATGAGATACCATAGCTGTGACCTTTCACACATGCTAGTTTTTCTAACCTATAAATGCAACAGTAAGGAACAGTTTAGCTGCTTTTGTTTTTACCTTAACTCTGTAACTCCTATTTTTTAGAACTCTGAGTTGTTCTGGATCTGACGTTCCTGAAGGATGGTAGTGGGAAATCATAATGTTATATTAACACATTATTTGTCAGGGTGTTTCCTGGAACAATAGAGGATATTTCTCCTGCTTTGGTAAATCAAGCCTGTGTGGCAAGAGGATGTTGATTTTAATCCCTGTTTTCAGCATGGGCATTAACTCTTTCTTATTCTGGCCCAGTAAGGAAATTAGACTACTGAGTCTTCAAGAAAAATGGTGATATCTTTTGTGGCAGATTTGGTTAGTTTAAGGAAATTAAGATCATACAGACATTTTAAAATAAAAGTCTAAAATATTTTAAAGTGAAAGTTGAAATTTAAAAATACAAATCAGTATCTTTTACATCTATACATGCATAGACACCAAGTAGTTTTCTGATATTCCTGTTTTTCAGAAATATAGTATAAGTGAAAATGTTTAAATATTTTAGCTATATGCCAGTCATTTGAGATTTATTCTTCTCCCAAATACAAAATGTTCTGAATGACAGTTCATTTTTTTTAAACTTCATTTATTCTTGACTTCTTTAGGATAGTGAAATATTAATGATAAATAGGATTTTTCAGAAGTTATTAAAAACGTTGCTTCAGATCATGTAAAAAGAAATTACATTTCTAGATTTTATGAGCTTTTCACTTGCACTTCATGGTAATTGGAACACTTAGGTACCTGAAATATGGATGCTCTTGATAAAAGTGCCCAATAAAGATCATAGTTATATAAGACACTGCTCAACTTTATAATGTTATATCTTCTGGCCATCTTCCCATCACTGAAATATGTTTGCRACATGCTGAAAATAAATAAGATTTTAAAAGGTCATTTTGAAATAAAAATGTAGAAGCAGTATCATGTTTCTCTTTACACATACTTTTTGTAGGGTGATATGATTCCATTAATATTTTATTAAAGTGAAAACAATTTTCATTTTTTTCATGTTAAAGTTCAGAGTCCTCAGGTTTTGAAGAGCAATATAGAAGAGTTTCATCTTGGTAGAATATTCTTCTGGACACCGCATCTCAGTTATACAGAGAGAACCCAGACAGTGAAACAGGATGATATCTCCCCTCTCAACTTCTACTGTTTTAGGACCTCATTTTATACTAGAACCACATTATTCCCTAGACTGACACAGCATATTATCATCAGGTGGGTTTCTGAAAGACTAATTTCTGTTTTCAGCATAAAAGTCATAACTGATGACTTTGTTCTTGGTTTTAGCAGCAGAGTAAGTTTGAATGGACAGAGAGGGTATGTTCATATTACCATTTTAGCTGAGACCAGGAGTGCCATTTTGAAGTTAATCTCTCAGTTGGCCCTGCTTAAATGAGCTTTGGTTCACACTGTGGGGCAGTCTCAGAGTGTATGAAGCGAATTCCTTTTGGAGGAAAATAAACTGGAGGATGCACAACAGGAACACATCTAATGTGCTCCAGCTGCAAATGGGCTTTCAGTCCATGGCTCCAAACTAGAGCTAGTCCAAAGTGAGAAAAATGTGAACTGTGTATAATGTAGATGTGAGGTCTCCTCAGGACCAGCTGTTTGACTCTTCAAATTACTGTTTGTCCAAACACTATTTGCTACTCTAGACATAGTCAGAAGCAGTCTACTTCCTAAGCAAGTGGTGCTGTCCCTAGCTGAAGTTTGAGGTGTGTTTAATTCTGCAGGCAGTGTGAGGAAACTACCACTGAAAGCAAATAGAGTTTTAAAGGATTGACCCAAAGCTGCTGGATGTTTCCAGTTAATTTTTAGTGGCTTTTGGACTGGACCTAGAAGCTCCAGGACCTGCTGCCTATTGTTTTCTAATAGCATTTAATAATCTTAAAAAAGGGAAAGAAGCCAGTACAGCAAATTCTCTGTATGTGTCAAAGAAGTGACTAGAGTAGAGAATGTAGTTATAACTCTGAAATACACATGGATTGTTTCATTTAACAGGAAGTGAGTGAAGATTAACATATATTTCCTCACCTACAGGAACATACAGCTTGGAAACAACTGAAAAATTGAAGTCATTCTTAAAAGTTCCTAGAAGACTCATTGAGAAATGACAGACTTTGACTTCAACAAATTACTTTTAAAATAAAACCAGATATTTGGCATTCGATGTGCTCAATATTTACTTATTAAGATTTCTCCATTATATAAATTATCAGCTTCCAACAATAATAATTCATGAATAAAAAAACCCAGAAGAAGATATCTTGAATAATTTTTTTTCAGTACCTTCTGAACAAACATTAAACTTTTTAATTCAAGTTTTGTACTGCATTAAAATTTAGTTTTTGCTAAATCTCTATCTAACAGCTTGGTTAGTGAGACAGAATTAAAATAATCAATTGCTTTAAAGTATAGTGTATTTGAAAACAAGTTGGATGTTTTGATAGTTAGGAAGTTTTTTGATAGCGTATTTTCTAATGGCTTTCTGCCCCTGTGCTTCAGATAAGTTTCTGAGAAGGAGACAAAAAGAAGAGCCAAAAAACTACGTATAGTTCTGTTTTAAATGTAAACCTTGTTTCATCTCACTTAGGAAACATTTGTGAAAAGTAGGTTATTGCTCCAGACTTTCTCCATTGCAACAAGTTAATAGAGATATTGGACCAAAACATGGCTTTTGCATTCTTGTCCCTGGGGTGCTATACAACTTTCCCTGTTTTTGTCTCCAAGCAAACAATATGGTTCCAATACTCCCTGAGTTAAAAGGCAAGTAGGCAGCAGACATGTACAACTCTGCCTGTCCCCTGCTCCCCAAGAGCATAAACCAGAGCCTTCAGTTCTTCCCTCTTTGCAAAGCAGCATCTATGAGCTGAAACACACACTCCAAATTCCCACTCACTCTCCCTCAGTTCTATGGAAGTCCCTCATTTCCCTCTCGTGGTATATCTTTATCTTGCTCCGTAGTTAAAGAGCACCCTTCTAACCAGCTCTTTTTCTTGCCTTCTATCACATATAGGCTTATTGCCTTAAGAGATTTAGCTTGGGCTTTGCTAACTCCCCCACCTAGTCTCCCAGTCCAAATTCAGAAGCAGAATGAAAGTTCCAAAGTCAGTTTAGAGCAATTTTTTCATTGTATTGTTCCATCTGAGATTCTTCTACCTATACCTCTTGCAAGGAACTGTCTCCTTTCCCTGAAAACTGCAGTCACAAATATTTTCTGTTATAGCAACAGTTCTAGTACTCCTTCTTCCTACTCTGGAGATAGGAACAACATCAGCAGTATCTTCCATCCTCACAACTTCTGAAGAAGCTTTACTAACAGCTGAGAGTTATACTGTTAGATGGATAAATCCATTTCTTTCACCTGCTGCTGGTACTCAAAAATCTTCTGCTGGGGTAGCATTGGTGAAGTCCACCAAGTTCTACTGTTAATTAACATGAAGCTGGTAATTCATTCTTCCCAGTTCTACTGTGTCAAGCTCTTCATAGACTCTGAGAGGTATTGCTGCATTGATTTAACTTAGCCTATGCTTTAAAATTTTCATTATAAGCTTTAGATAGGAACTTTTAAAAGATAAAACTGAAGTGAGTATAAGAAGTTAATTTAGCAGCTGAGAGCTAAGGACCACAGGTGCCTTGATCTAATCACAGTTCCAGCTGAGTTTTTCTTCTCACTGATAAAAACTGGTTTTGTCCTTTGCTTCTATTTTCCTAGCATTCCTAATTTTCCAGATGGGTTCTAATTTCTAGGTAGAGTGCTTAGCTAAAAGTCCCAGGTATGTTGTTTTAAGAACTAAGTAGTGTCAGACACCAGGCATGTCATAAAGGCCTAGCATGCTATGTTAGGTATTTGTTATTTATTTACTGAGTGTAGCCCTTCCTTTTATTTGAAATGGATATTTCTCTGGACTCTTTTCTTTGTGCTGTTTTAATTAAGGTGTAAATGTTAACCATTTATGTTTTTTAAATGTTCTGATGGAATAGACTTCATGCAAGTTTCTGTAGCTTCATTGGTGGTATAAGGTAGGTACTGTTGCCAAAGTTAATATATGAACTGTCTGTGTGCAAGAGAGCTCTCTTAGTGATAGTAAGGTCATATTCAGTTGATCACTTAATATAAGTATATTGCTTCTGGTTCAGTTCTAGGCTTCAAGTATCCCAGATATCTTTGTAGTGTTGTCCCTTAACTTCCAAATTACACAGTCCTATTCTTTTTGATAGATTTCTTCCCCTCTCTTATAACTTATGGGTGTGCTATGCAGGAGAGCATTTGGGATAATAAATTAGAAACTGTCCCTACCTCTACTTTTCCCTTTTTCCATACTCAGCTGGAGTCCAGAGTTCTCAATCATGCTAATTGTGCCTCTGAAGTCAATAGTTGTATTATCCTATTCAGGAGAAAGTCCAAATATTAGAACCTGGCTGTTTTTCTTCAAGTTTCTAGTTAATTTTACAATTATTCTGATTATCGTGAAGTGGGAAATAATAATTGAATGCTTTATCGTTTAGGACCGAAAATGATTTCATTTAAATCAATGGTGGAAGTTTAATTGCTTTCAGTGAGAAGAGGTTCAGGCTTTATGTGGCATAAGAGCTTGACATTGTGGTTTCTTCTGATTTTTGTGTTTCTGTCCTTTCCAACAGGGCAATATACTGCTCCTTCCTTTGTTGCCATTGGCACACCTTGAAAGTAATAAAATGGAAGCCAATAAGCTTTTTTTCATTGAAATAGTCTATTGTACCACTTTAGCAAGATTCTTTTACTGTTTCTAAGAAAATATTCACAAAATGCTAAAGCATGTGGCAGAATGTGAAGGTAGGAAGATGGAAAGTATTTTGCTTTGGAGAAATACTAATGTATTCCAGTGCATTTAATGATCTGTACAAATTGCATTTAAGTATCTATGGCTATAAAAGAGGGCTCTCACTTTAATTGMTCCTAAAATATTTTGAGCAAAGCCTTTACTGTGTTGAATATGTTCAATGAATAGAAAATGTTGATGGTAACTTTTTCAGTAATGTCTGAATGACTTAAAAATGTAAGTTCCCTTAAAAAGAGAAAAAAAAGAAAAAAATGTTTAAGATGCACAGTGGAAGCATAAGTAGCAATAGTTTACAGAAAACATGGCAGGATGGTTAGGAGGCTACTAAATTTAGGCTAACTTCAGCCAGCTAGATTAGCTGGCTAATGTCTTCAGGCTCCCTCTATAATTAATGGAGAGATGTAGCTTTTTTTCCGCAGTGGTGATCCATGGCAAGAACCTAATTTAAGTGATTGAATTGCCCAGTGGAAGAACTTGATTGCTGACTGCAAAGAAGCCCAGCTGGCTAAGCTAGGTGCATCAAGTTTGGTTAAAAACACTATCTTTGGTTTCCTGAGGGCTCAGGTTCCTGGAAATGGAACTTGAGTCTAACAACCACTTAAAATGTTTATGCCAATTTTCCTTAGGGCTAGCCAAATAATCTAGATAGAACTTCTTTCTGTTGGAGTCTTTTTGTTTCTTTCCAAATATCTGCAAACTAATAACTGTTTTTACAAATATCCAGAATTATTTAAAYGTTGAGCATAACATGTTACTCAATTAATTAGGAATTGCTTTCTGAGGTACACCTTGCTCTCTTTAGCAAGTAGCACTGTAGTTGCCTGATCACTCAAGTTAAATATATTTTCTTGTTCCCTGGGCAGTTTCTATAAACTAATTTTGCTGCCACCCTAGGATTTTGACTTCAGCACCCAAATAAAGTACTTGGAGGTGATACCTCCTGTTAAAGCTTCAAAATGAATTTTCTCTCYGTTTTAACCAATCTGCACTGATCACATCTAGTTTCCATCCTCCTTCAGGTGACTTGTTTGAGGAAAAAGCTGGTCATCGATTCCCTTTCAAAACATCTGCATAAACTGCATTGTACCATGACCTCTTGTTAGTTTGTCCCCTTAGCATGAGAACCAATGTTTTTAACCAGGACCATAGCTTTATCAAAGGATTTTGACAACTATTTTGGAATGGCTGTGCTTATTTAATGACATTTTCAGATATACCTGTATACGTCACTGGTAATGTTGTTAGAACTAATGTTGTTAGAAGCTAGCAGGAATTCTGGAAAGAACTTTTATGCAACTGGAATACATACCCTGAAAATGACTTATTAATTTTTACCCACTTTTCCACGAAGAAAGTTAGGCAGAATAATTCTGCCTTCTCTTAATATCTTTCTGACTTTTTGCTGTAAAATCCTACTTAGTGTTTCTTTATTTTTATAGTGTGGTGGTTTGTGTAAGGAAGAGTTTGTTTATCTTTTCATTCTGCGGTTAGAAGTCTTCCCCCTGAAAAAGAAAGAGGGAGAGCATAATGAGGAGGGAAGGAAAGAAGGCATCGAAATAAAGAATGACAATTCTTGCGGAAACCCTTTCGGTGTCTGTAGTGGTGTGAGGGTGCCTGTGAAGCAGGACACAGCACACTGGCATTTCAGATGTCATGCCAAAAGTTACAATAAGTTACAACATTGCTGACTGAAAACACATCTGCTTTATTTCAAATTTGTAGTGCACTTTTTGCGAAACGCTTCTTTCTCCTCTCTAGCTCCACCTGATGGAAGTATTTCAGTACAGGCTCTCCAGATGTGACTGCATTACAATTCATGTTTATGCATAAAGTCATGAGCCAGCTCACACATAGTATTCAAAGTACGTTTATAGTCATACACTAAAATGTATTAGAAGAAACTTGCAACACAGAGTGATTAACATCATAGGCAAATGGCCAAAGCTTTATTAGATCTCTCTTTCAAGCAACATTTTAAGATTGAGTAGAAAATGCTGTAGAAACCTGCACTGCGATGAGGGACACAACTACAGAGTGTCAGTAATCTGATTTCATTCCTTTAAAGTTACTAAATGTTGCAGGAAAAAGCCTGCTGTCTTGTTACCTGCCTTGTTATGCCAAAATTTGTTTCTTCATTTAAGAAGAAAAAGGGAACCTTTTGGAAGGATGATAAATTATAATTGAAAAGAAAGAAAATGAAAAATAAAACAGCCAAGAAGTGGCCCAACTATTAGGTTCTCTTTCTCTGTTTTGTTTGAGTCTAGGATTTGGAGTGGTTTTCTTTGTTTCAAAATTTATTCTTTTTGCTATAGACTTTTGTTCCTCTGTTTTTTCCCTACATGGAGCTGTCCCCTTCTTGCATCAGTCAAAAAACTAAGTCTTCACAATTTCATGCCTGTGGTATCCTATAAATTGTGTGGGGATATTGGAGGGAAAATGAATCAAAAGCTGTGCAAACATTGCTCTTTCTTTTGTTGCAGAATATCCTGTCCCCTCTGACTTAGAAAAAATGACGTGCCCAAGGCATCACAATACCACATCTCCTGTATGACTGCAAAAAATGTTAGTTTTGTGATTTGTTTCAGAAGAGGGTAATGAAATTTCTTGAAGACAGCTTCTCTTTGCACAGAGCTTAGATCTCTCATATCTAGCGTGTTTCCTAAATGAATATCAGCAGGTATTTAACTGGTGTTTATGAAAGGAATGACCAGCTGGCTTATTGTCAGTGGACAGACCCAGGCTGGCTATGCAAGGGAAGGCCCAAATGGGCCAGATGTTTTCCATCATAGCACACTCTTGAAGTGCTGCTATTATGCCTGAACGAACCCCATGTCAAGCAGTAATCATGCCCTGATTTCTGTTCTAATGCACATTGCAGCATGAAATAAATTACATTCCATCTTGTTGACGCAGTGCGCTTCAGCGGCTGGTGTGGCAAGTTGTTTCTTCACTGAAGCTGAGCTAAGAAATGTCTGGCTTTATTAGACAGATTATGCTATTACTATTTTCTTGGCAGTACCTTACAATGATACTGGTATGGCACTGTAAGGAAGTGACTATCCAGAACACTGCAAGTGCATTGACCAAACAAATAGCAAATATGCATATGCTTGCAAAATGTTGTTTTGGGACAGAATTCAGGGACAATATTATTTGTGCAGTAGCAAACAGAGGGTTAACTTCATTTAACTTCCTGAATAGTGGAAGAAGCAGAGGTATAACTACTATATGTATATATAACTGCTATACAGTGGCTCCCTGGACTCTGCTAAAGGAGATGCTGTGATTCTGTGACTCTGCAGACATCCTCCTCAGGGAAAACCACTTATACATGGTCTTACCTATTTTCACTTTCTGGTCTAACTTGGGTTAGCTGAACTTGCGCTCTCCATACCCTGTAGCTTAAAAGTTTGGGAGCAAACAACCTACTTGTCTTGCTYCTTCTCGTTTTCTGTCTTTGGCCCCCAAATTTTGTGTTCCTTTTCATACAATATCCTGGCTTCAACAGGAGGATAACAGAGTATTCTATATCAGTTTAACATATGTAGCCTAAGGATTTAGGTACTTTCCCAGAAGATGGAAACTAAAGATAGAGGCTAAAGAAGCACTGAGGTTTCTACCTTCTGAGCAAATTCTCTAGCTGTTCTCTACCTGATTTTGTAGATATATCCTTTTACCTTCTGCTTTTTGAATGGGTGTTTCTTGTGTAAATTGAAAAATAGCTTGTTTTTTTTATGTATTCTTTGCATCACTGTTAGATTGGACTGTTAAGGAACTTGGATAGAGAACGTGGGCACAGGCATGCTTTATGAGTCCCAAATAGACCAGACAAGAGACAGGTACCAAAACATTCAGTTTAGCCAAACTATGGCCAAATGTTGGTCATATATAATAGTAAAAGTTTTAACACTGAGAGAAAAAAACAATTATTTTGCCCTGTCAGATTCTTAGACAGTTATGCTGGTGTTTTTTATGGACTGGTCACTTGGTGTTACGTGCCTTATTTGCTTTACTCTGTACATGAATGTTTGTAATTTATTGGAAGGCAGAAGCATTTGGGGGAACCATTGGCCCTTTCTGGTCTCATTTATTCCTGCTGTACTATTGCAGTTTTATCAAAAGCACTGATAAGATGGAGGTAGAAAATCTCTGTAATTGTGTATTGGTTGTCTTGTACAAGCTTGTACAATTGTCTAGTACAGAGTACATCTGAGCTGAGGTTTAAAATGTTGAAGAGTCCTATAAACAATACCCACTATAAGTCAATGGTTCCTAGAGGAAGCAAGAGAGTTGGAGAACCACTCATATGTTAAGGAGAATTTTTAAAGTTTTGGCTTTCTCCTCTTGATGACAGTTAGAACCGAGTCTTTACAGTGGCAGTCTTTTAAGAAACTGTGCATGCTTTCCCCCCACCTCTAATTTTAAGGACCAAATGTACTGGTAGTAGGGCTGGAAAGTAGCTTATACTTTTATTGAGGACATTAGAAACAAACTGTGGCACCTGATACTGATAGCTTTGATAATACCTGGAGAAATTATCTCTGTTTTTCTGTTTGCATAACTCTTTTTCCACTGCTGTTGGTAAGAGGGCAAGAAAGATGAAAGTGGAGATGGGCCTCTGTCCTGCAGTTCTTGCTCCCATCCTGGCAGCTACAGGACCAGAAWGCCCACCCTTGCAGAGCTCTCTTCTTTTTCACTTCCCTTCCTTTTCAGTAAGGGTAGGAATAGGTCCTGGTCTGGTACAGCCCCTTACAAGCAGCATAGGAAATTCAAAAAAGAAGGAAAGCAGAGGTTGCTAGGGGGGTGGAGAAAGGGGACTATATGGGATAAGGAGTCTCAGGGAGGTGGTAAGAAAACGATGCCTACAGAGCCCTTAAACTCTACTGATCCATTTCGACCCATCTATGCAACCCAGCTATGCCACTTCCCCGAATTGTACTGCTCCTTCAAAGTGTCTTTCTCCTCCGATTTTCCCCCTGCTGCCCTGATTCCACCAACTGCTTCCATACCTTCTCTTACAGAGTGCAAAAGTCTGATGCAATTGAATCCAACTGGTGTAAAAGTTCCAGACTGAAAAGTCTACACACATGGATCAGATTTCTGGATCAAGGCCTAAGGCTGAAACTGTAGCCAAATATTTCCCGCTTTACGTGCAACCCCACACTGCATGGCTATATCCTGGAACAGAACAGTGCATTAACTTTGCARTGTTGCAAATCATGTTTCTCTTTAAAAACTAATCTTCTCCTATGAAGTATCCATTGAAAATGGACCTAGCTTTTGACTGATTGCCTGTGATAGAAAATGGCTGGTGATAATCCTGTTTGGCTTTATATTATTTATTTTACTTTAGGGAAAAATGTAGAAGATGCTCTACAGTTTCCATTACTACTATTTCTTGTCTGGTATTTCTGTGTTGATGGACTTTGAACCATCACTGCAACCCAGAAACAGACTATTCTGCTTTATTATTTACAGAAAATGTACTGCTACTCATACTGGGATACAGACAATTTTTCTGAATTTGTATAAAATAGCTCAGGAAACTTTGGGTTCCAAGGCTACTGTAGGAATCCTTACTGCATTCCAGAACTGACCRTGTTTGTTTGGGAGCTTGTCATTTTGTACAGCAGTTTCAAACTACTTTTAAATCTTGGAGATTCCTTAGCTTAATCCACACATTTTATTTTGTTTTGGAAAACTGTTGCATGTGAAAGCAACACCCCTCTTCTGCTTGATCTACTGTAACCATTAAAAAAAAAATTTTTTTTGTCTATTAAGTTACATGGGTCATTACAGTTCAAAATTTCCTTTTTCCCATCTGAGGTTGAGGAAGTGGAAGTATGTGATTTCTGGGTGGGGGAGTAAAAGGATGTAGAGGAATGTGAGAGAGGTTCAGGCTCTGCAGCACCCTTCTCCTTTTATCTCCTTTTATGTATGTATGTATTGTGTATATAGGCCTTCTGAGAGAGTCACTGGGAATTAGGACATTGGAAGTAGGAGCCAGTGAAGCCAACCACCCTCAAAGGTCTTTCTAATCCAGTACTACCAAATTTATGCAGTGACCTAATTAAGTCATTTTAAATATCAAAAGAAAGGCTAATCGGAGAAACCAAAAAAAAGATGGAAATGAAAGACAAGCAAGTCATAACCATTTGTAGTTTTGGAGCCTTTCCTCTTAAATACCCTTATATGAACTTTTTCATCTAAGTATYGTTACTTTATGATATTGACACTTATAATGGAAAGAAATCAGCAGTCAGCTGACTCATCAAAAAATCCTGATGAGGTAAAGTTCAAGGAACTCTTTCCCAGTATTCTGCACTGGAAATATATATTTAAATCTCCATAATTATCTAAAATTTCAGAAACAATTGGTGTTTGTTTGTTGGTTACAAACAATCAACTTTCCTTTCACTCTGTGTTTAGAAATCTGTGTTAATTTTAATGCCAGTCATTACTGTTTTACTGCTATTTGTTTTGTTACAATATCCAGCGTGTTTGAACACCACCAGACGAGGCATTTAATCAAAGAGCCTGTCTCTCCRTAACGATCTGGAAACTGTTGAAATCTTGTCTAGAAAGGCCATGTTACTTAATCTTTTGAGAAGAGGGTTTGGATTTTTTTTTTTAAGTAAAGCACTAAACTGAAGCTATTAACACTGTAAATTATCCTTGTGTTGGTTCTAACACAGTACTGACACTACATTTATTTATAAACTAAAGTAAAATCTCTGATTTAATGTTTGCTTTTATCCAAATGAAAATTACTTGAGGGAAAACAATGAATTTTATGAATGTTTGAACCCAAAAGTACAAGTTACTTTAGCAGGATAATTACCTTCTTTAAATTTGAAAAGTTATCCATGAAGAGCAATACATTTGTATATAGTTCAAGTTATACAGTAACATAAAATAGTTATGAATAGCAAAAACTAAATATTTTTTTCAGGATTAATCAAATTGAGATTCATGCCATCTCAATTACGATTGTAACTGTAGTAGCTATATGATTTAACCTCTCATATAATTCAAATGATTAACTGCAGAAAAATTAAAAAGTGAATTTTGTCTTTTTAAAAATATACTTTTATATAATCATTTCATGAAAGTTAGTTATCAAGGTAGCTCACAATATGTTTAACCTTTTTGCTAGTATTGAACCTGATGGCCGCTTGAGCACTTTAAGTACAAATTTGGGGTTTTATGATTATCAGCCCAAGCTTGTAAGAGAGGGGTTGTTCCACTAATAAGCTAAAGCCTGATCTTCCACCTCAGATAAGGTGTAAAGCAGATACCTAGAGCTTGTTTGAAAGGGAAGCAGTGGCTGTGAGGACTTTCCTCTTGAAGGTCCAAGTCTAGTCTCCAAACAGAATCACACAGAATCACAGAATGGTTGAGGTTGGAAGGGACCTCTGGAGATCATCTAGTCCAACCCCCCTGCTCAAGCAGGGTCACCTAGAGCACATTGCACAGGATTGCATCCAGGCGC